>NC_134825.1:176954775-177089754 GCF_004210375.1 Tachypleus tridentatus
AACAATGTTGGTTTAAAACCTAGTTCAGTCAGTCATACAACATAACAAAGTGTACAGAACATTAGGAACAATGTTGGTTTAAAACCTAGTTCAGTCAGTCATACAACATAACGACAAGTGTACAGAACATTAGGAACAATGTTGGTTTAAAACCTAGTTCAGTCAGTCATACAACATAACAAGTGTACAGAACATTAGGAACAATGTTGGTTTAAAACCTAGTTCAGTCAGTCATACAACATAACACAAGTGTACAGAACATTAGGAACAATGTTGGTTTAAAACCTAGTTCAGTCAGTCATACAACATAACGACAAGTGTACAGAACATTAGGAACAATGTTGGTTTAAAACCTAGTTCAGTCAGTCATACAACATAACAAGTGTACAGAACATTAGGAACAATGTTGGTTTAAAACCTAGTTCAGTCAGTCATACAACATAACAAGTGTACAGAACATTAGGAACAATGTTGGTTTAAAACCTAGTTCAGTCAGTCATACAACATAACGACAAGTGTACAGAACATTAGGAACAATGTTGGTTTAAAACCTAGTTCAGTCAGTCATACAACATAACAAGTGTACAGAACATTAGGAACAATGTTGGTTTAAAACCTAGTTCAGTCAGTCATACAACATAACAAGTGTACAGAACATTAGGAACAATGTTGGTTTAAAACCTAGTTCAGTCAGTCATACAACATAACACAGTGTACAGAACATTAGGAACAATGTTGGTTTAAAACCTAGTTCAGTCAGTCATACAACATAACGACAAGTGTACAGAACATTAGGAACAATGTTGGTTTAAAACCTAGTTCAGTCAGTCATACAAACATAACAAGTGTACAGAACATTAGGAACAATGTTGGTTTAAAACCTAGTTCAGTCAGTCATACAACATAACAAAGTGTACAGAACATTAGGAACAATGTTGGTTTAAAACCTAGTTCAGTCAGTCATACAACATAACAAGTGTACAGAACATTAGGAACAATGTTGGTTTAAAACCTAGTTCAGTCAGTCATACAACATAACAAAAACCTAGTTCAGTGTACAGAACATTAGGAACAATGTTGGTTTAAAACCTAGTTCAGTCAGTCATACAACATAACAAGTGTACAGAACATTAGGAACAATGTTGGTTTAAAACCTAGTTCAGTCAGTCATACAACATAACAAGTGTACAGAACATTAGGAACAATGTTGGTTTAAAACCTAGTTCAGTCAGTCATACAACATAACAAGTGTACAGAACATTAGGAACAATGTTGGTTTAAAACCTAGTTCAGTCAGTCATACAACATAACAAGTGTACAGAACATTAGGAACAATGTTGGTTTAAAACCTAGTTCAGTCAGTCATACAACATAACAAGTGTACAGAACATTAGGAACAATGTTGGTTTAAAACCTAGTTCAGTCAGTCATACAACATAACAAGTGTACAGAACATTAGGAACAATGTTGGTTTAAAACCTAGTTCAGTCAGTCATACAACATAACGACAGTGTACAGAACATTAGGAACAATGTTGGTTTAAAACCTAGTTCAGTCAGTCATACAACATAACACAAGTGTACAGAACATTAGGAACAATGTTGGTTTAAAACCTAGTTCAGTCAGTCATACAACATAACAACAAGTGTACAGAACATTAGGAACAATGTTGGTTTAAAACCTAGTTCAGTCAGTCATACAACATAACAAGTGTACAGAACATTAGGAACAATGTTGGTTTAAAACCTAGTTCAGTCAGTCATACAACATAACAAGTGTACAGAACATTAGGAACAATGTTGGTTTAAAACCTAGTTCAGTCAGTCATACAACATAACAAGTGTACAGAACATTAGGAACAATGTTGGTTTAAAACCTAGTTCAGTCAGTCATACAACATAACAAGTGTACAGAACATTAGGAACAATGTTGGTTTAAAACCTAGTTCAGTCAGTCATACAACATAACAAGTGTACAGAACATTAGGAACAATGTTGGTTTAAAACCTAGTTCAGTCAGTCATACAACATAACAAGTGTACAGAACATTAGGAACAATGTTGGTTTAAAACCTAGTTCAGTCAGTCATACAACATAACAAGTGTACAGAACATTAGGAACAATGTTGGTTTAAAACCTAGTTCAGTCAGTCATACAACATAACAAGTGTACAGAACATTAGGAACAATGTTGGTTTAAAACCTAGTTCAGTCAGTCATACAACATAACAAGTGTACAGAACATTAGGAACAATGTTGGTTTAAAACCTAGTTCAGTCAGTCATACAACATAACAAGTGTACAGAACATTACAGGAACAATGTTGGTTTAAAACCTAGTTCAGTCAGTCATACAACATAACAAGTGTACAGAACATTAGGAACAATGTTGGTTTAAAACCTAGTTCAGTCAGTCATACAACATAACGACAGTGTACAGAACATTAGGAACAATGTTGGTTTAAAACCTAGTTCAGTCAGTCATACAACATAACACAGTGTACAGAACATTAGGAACAATGTTGGTTTAAAACCTAGTTCAGTCAGTCATACAACATAACAAGTGTACAGAACATTAGGAACAATGTTGGTTTAAAACCTAGTTCAGTCAGTCATACAACATAACAAGTGTACAGAACATTAGGAACAATGTTGGTTTAAAACCTAGTTCAGTCAGTCATACAACATAACAAGTGTACAGAACATTAGGAACAATGTTGGTTTAAAACCTAGTTCAGTCAGTCATACAACATAACAAGTGTACAGAACATTAGGAACAATGTTGGTTTAAAACCTAGTTCAGTCAGTCATACAACATAACAAGTGTACAGAACATTAGGAACAATGTTGGTTTAAAACCTAGTTCAGTCAGTCATACAACATAACAAGTGTACAGAACATTAGGAACAATGTTGGTTTAAAACCTAGTTCAGTCAGTCATACAACATAACACAAGTGTACAGAACATTAGGAACAATGTTGGTTTAAAACCTAGTTCAGTCAGTCATACAACATAACAAGTGTACAGAACATTAGGAACAATGTTGGTTTAAAACCTAGTTCAGTCAGTCATACAACATAACACAAGTGTACAGAACATTAGGAACAATGTTGGTTTAAAACCTAGTTCAGTCAGTCATACAACATAACGACAAGTGTACAGAACATTAGGAACAATGTTGGTTTAAAACCTAGTTCAGTCAGTCATACAACATAACGACAAGTGTACAGAACATTAGGAACAATGTTGGTTTAAAACCTAGTTCAGTCAGTCATACAACATAACACAAGTGTACAGAACATTAGGAACAATGTTGGTTTAAAACCTAGTTCAGTCAGTCATACAACATAACGACAAGTGTACAGAACATTAGGAACAATGTTGGTTTAAAACCTAGTTCAGTCAGTCATACAACATAACAAGTGTACAGAACATTAGGAACAATGTTGGTTTAAAACCTAGTTCAGTCAGTCATACAACATAACGACAAGTGTACAGAACATTAGGAACAATGTTGGTTTAAAACCTAGTTCAGTCAGTCATACAACATAACAAGTGTACAGAACATTAGGAACAATGTTGGTTTAAAACCTAGTTCAGTCAGTCATACAACATAACAAGTGTACAGAACATTAGGAACAATGTTGGTTTAAAACCTAGTTCAGTCAGTCATACAACATAACGACAAGTGTACAGAACATTAGGAACAATGTTGGTTTAAAACCTAGTTCAGTCAGTCATACAACATAACAAAGTGTACAGAACATTAGGAACAATGTTGGTTTAAAACCTAGTTCAGTCAGTCATACAACATAACGACAAATGTACAGAACATTAGGAACAATGTTAGTTTAAAACCTAGTTCAGTCAGTCATACAACATAACAAGTGTACAGAACATTAGGAACAATGTTGGTTTAAAACCTAGTTCAGTCAGTCATACAACATAACAAGTGTACAGAACATTAGGAACAATGTTGGTTTAAAACCTAGTTCAGTCAGTCATACAACATAACACAAGTGTACAGAACATTAGGAACAATGTTGGTTTAAAACCTAGTTCAGTCAGTCATACAACATAACAAGTGTACAGAACATTAGGAACAATGTTGGTTTAAAACCTAGTTCAGTCAGTCATACAACATAACAAGTGTACAGAACATTAGGAACAATGTTGGTTTAAAACCTAGTTCAGTCAGTCATACAACATAACAAGTGTACAGAACATTAGGAACAATGTTGGTTTAAAACCTAGTTCAGTCAGTCATACAACATAACAAGTGTACAGAACATTAGGAACAATGTTGGTTTAAAACCTAGTTCAGTCAGTCATACAACATAACGACAAGTGTACAGAACATTAGGAACAATGTTGGTTTAAAACCTAGTTCAGTCAGTCATACAACATAACAAGTGTACAGAACATTAGGAACAATGTTGGTTTAAAACCTAGTTCAGTCAGTCATACAACATAACAAGTGTACAGAACATTAGGAACAATGTTGGTTTAAAACCTAGTTCAGTCAGTCATACAACATAACGACAAGTGTACAGAACATTAGGAACAATGTTGGTTTAAAACCTAGTTCAGTCAGTCATACAACATAACACAGTGTACAGAACATTAGGAACAATGTTGGTTTAAAACCTAGTTCAGTCAGTCATACAACATAACAAAGTGTACAGAACATTAGGAACAATGTTGGTTTAAAACCTAGTTCAGTCAGTCATACAACATAACAAGTGTACAGAACATTAGGAACAATGTTGGTTTAAAACCTAGTTCAGTCAGTCATACAACATAACAAGTGTACAGAACATTAGGAACAATGTTGGTTTAAAACCTAGTTCAGTCAGTCATACAACATAACAAGTGTACAGAACATTAGGAACAATGTTGGTTTAAAACCTAGTTCAGTCAGTCATACAACATAACAAGTGTACAGAACATTAGGAACAATGTTGGTTTAAAACCTAGTTCAGTCAGTCATACAACATAACAAGTGTACAGAACATTAGGAACAATGTTGGTTTAAAACCTAGTTCAGTCAGTCATACAACATAACAAGTGTACAGAACATTAGGAACAATGTTGGTTTAAAACCTAGTTCAGTCAGTCATACAACATAACAAGTGTACAGAACATTAGGAACAATGTTGGTTTAAAACCTAGTTCAGTCAGTCATACAACATAACAAGTGTACAGAACATTAGGAACAATGTTGGTTTAAAACCTAGTTCAGTCAGTCATACAACATAACAAGTGTACAGAACATTAGGAACAATGTTGGTTTAAAACCTAGTTCAGTCAGTCATACAACATAACAAGTGTACAGAACATTAGGAACAATGTTGGTTTAAAACCTAGTTCAGTCAGTCATACAACATAACAAGTGTACAGAACATTAGGAACAATGTTGGTTTAAAACCTAGTTCAGTCAGTCATACAACATAACAAGTGTACAGAACATTAGGAACAATGTTGGTTTAAAACCTAGTTCAGTCAGTCATACAACATAACAAGTGTACAGAACATTAGGAACAATGTTGGTTTAAAACCTAGTTCAGTCAGTCATACAACATAACAAATGTGTACAGAACATTAGGAACAATGTTGGTTTAAAACCTAGTTCAGTCAGTCATACAACATAACAAGTGTACAGAACATTAGGAACAATGTTGGTTTAAAACCTAGTTCAGTCAGTCATACAACATAACAAGTGTACAGAACATTAGGAACAATGTTGGTTTAAAACCTAGTTCAGTCAGTCATACAACATAACAAGTGTACAGAACATTAGGAACAATGTTGGTTTAAAACCTAGTTCAGTCAGTCATACAACATAACAAGTGTACAGAACATTAGGAACAATGTTGGTTTAAAACCTAGTTCAGTCAGTCATACAACATAACAAGTGTACAGAACATTAGGAACAATGTTGGTTTAAAACCTAGTTCAGTCAGTCATACAACATAACAAGTGTACAGAACATTAGGAACAATGTTGGTTTAAAACCTAGTTCAGTCAGTCATACAACATAACAAGTGTACAGAACATTAGGAACAATGTTGGTTTAAAACCTAGTTCAGTCAGTCATACAACATAACAAGTGTACAGAACATTAGGAACAATGTTGGTTTAAAACCTAGTTCAGTCAGTCATACAACATAACGAAGTGTACAGAACATTAGGAACAATGTTGGTTTAAAACCTAGTTCAGTCAGTCATACAACATAACAAGTGTACAGAACATTAGGAACAATGTTGGTTTAAAACCTAGTTCAGTCAGTCATACAACATAACAAGTGTACAGAACATTAGGAACAATGTTGGTTTAAAACCTAGTTCAGTCAGTCATACAACATAACAAGTGTACAGAACATTAGGAACAATGTTGGTTTAAAACCTAGTTCAGTCAGTCATACAACATAACAAGTGTACAGAACATTAGGAACAATGTTGGTTTAAAACCTAGTTCAGTCAGTCATACAACATAACAAGTGTACAGAACATTAGGAACAATGTTGGTTTAAAACCTAGTTCAGTCAGTCATACAACATAACGACAAGTGTACAGAACATTAGGAACAATGTTGGTTTAAAACCTAGTTCAGTCAGTCATACAACATAACAAGTGTACAGAACATTAGGAACAATGTTGGTTTAAAACCTAGTTCAGTCAGTCATACAACATAACGACAAGTGTACAGAACATTAGGAACAATGTTGGTTTAAAACCTAGTTCAGTCAGTCATACAACATAACAAGTGTACAGAACATTAGGAACAATGTTGGTTTAAAACCTAGTTCAGTCAGTCATACAACATAACAAGTGTACAGAACATTAGGAACAATGTTGGTTTAAAACCTAGTTCAGTCAGTCATACAACATAACAAGTGTACAGAACATTAGGAACAATGTTGGTTTAAAACCTAGTTCAGTCAGTCATACAACATAACAAGTGTACAGAACATTAGGAACAATGTTAGTTTAAAACCTAGTTCAGTCAGTCATACAACATAACACAGTGTACAGAACATTAGGAACAATGTTGGTTTAAAACCTAGTTCAGTCAGTCATACAACATAACAAGTGTACAGAACATTAGGAACAATGTTGGTTTAAAACCTAGTTCAGTCAGTCATACAACATAACAAGTGTACAGAACATTAGGAACAATGTTGGTTTAAAACCTAGTTCAGTCAGTCATACAACATAACAAGTGTACAGAACATTAGGAACAATGTTGGTTTAAAACCTAGTTCAGTCAGTCATATAACATAACAAAGTGTACAGAACATTAGGAACAATGTTGGTTTAAAACCTAGTTCAGTCAGTCATACAACATAACAAGTGTACAGAACATTAGGAACAATGTTGGTTTAAAACCTAGTTCAGTCAGTCATACAACATAACAAGTGTACAGAACATTAGGAACAATGTTGGTTTAAAACCTAGTTCAGTCAGTCATACAACATAACAAGTGTACAGAACATTAGGAACAATGTTGGTTTAAAACCTAGTTCAGTCAGTCATACAACATAACGACAAGTGTACAGAACATTAGGAACAATGTTGGTTTAAAACCTAGTTCAGTCAGTCATACAACATAACAAGTGTACAGAACATTAGGAACAATGTTGGTTTAAAACCTAGTTCAGTCAGTCATACAACATAACAAGTGTACAGAACATTAGGAACAATGTTGGTTTAAAACCTAGTTCAGTCAGTCATACAACATAACGACAAGTGTACAGAACATTAGGAACAATGTTGGTTTAAAACCTAGTTCAGTCAGTCATACAACATAACAAGTGTACAGAACATTAGGAACAATGTTGGTTTAAAACCTAGTTCAGTCAGTCATACAACATAACAAGTGTACAGAACATTAGGAACAATGTTGGTTTAAAACCTAGTTCAGTCAGTCATACAACATAACGACAAGTGTACAGAACATTAGGAACAATGTTGGTTTAAAACCTAGTTCAGTCAGTCATACAACATAACAAGTGTACAGAACATTAGGAACAATGTTGGTTTAAAACCTAGTTCAGTCAGTCATACAACATAACAAGTGTACAGAACATTAGGAACAATGTTGGTTTAAAACCTAGTTCAGTCAGTCATACAACATAACAAGTGTACAGAACATTAGGAACAATGTTGGTTTAAAACCTAGTTCAGTCAGTCATACAACATAACAAGTGTACAGAACATTAGGAACAATGTTGGTTTAAAACCTAGTTCAGTCAGTCATACAACATAACAAGTGTACAGAACATTAGGAACAATGTTGGTTTAAAACCTAGTTCAGTCAGTCATACAACATAACAAGTGTACAGAACATTAGGAACAATGTTGGTTTAAAACCTAGTTCAGTCAGTCATACAACATAACAAGTGTACAGAACATTAGGAACAATGTTAGTTTAAAACCTAGTTCAGTCAGTCATACAACATAACGACAAGTGTACAGAACATTAGGAACAATGTTGGTTTAAAACCTAGTTCAGTCAGTCATACAACATAACAAGTGTACAGAACATTAGGAACAATGTTGGTTTAAAACCTAGTTCAGTCAGTCATACAACATAACAAGTGTACAGAACATTAGGAACAATGTTGGTTTAAAACCTAGTTCAGTCAGTCATACAACATAACAAGTGTACAGAACATTAGGAACAATGTTGGTTTAAAACCTAGTTCAGTCAGTCATACAACATAACAAGTGTACAGAACATTAGGAACAATGTTGGTTTAAAACCTAGTTCAGTCAGTCATACAACATAACAAGTGTACAGAACATTAGGAACAATGTTGGTTTAAAACCTAGTTCAGTCAGTCATACAACATAACAAGTGTACAGAACATTAGGAACAATGTTGGTTTAAAACCTAGTTCAGTCAGTCATACAACATAACAAGTGTACAGAACATTAGGAACAATGTTGGTTTAAAACCTAGTTCAGTCAGTCATACAACATAACAAGTGTACAGAACATTAGGAACAATGTTGGTTTAAAACCTAGTTCAGTCAGTCATACAACATAACAAGTGTACAGAACATTAGGAACAATGTTGGTTTAAAACCTAGTTCAGTCAGTCATACAACATAACAAGTGTACAGAACATTAGGAACAATGTTGGTTTAAAACCTAGTTCAGTCAGTCATACAACATAACAAGTGTACAGAACATTAGGAACAATGTTGGTTTAAAACCTAGTTCAGTCAGTCATACAACATAACACAAGTGTACAGAACATTAGGAACAATGTTGGTTTAAAACCTAGTTCAGTCAGTCATACAACATAACAAGTGTACAGAACATTAGGAACAATGTTGGTTTAAAACCTAGTTCAGTCAGTCATACAACATAACAAGTGTACAGAACATTAGGAACAATGTTGGTTTAAAACCTAGTTCAGTCAGTCATACAACATAACAAGTGTACAGAACATTAGGAACAATGTTGGTTTAAAACCTAGTTCAGTCAGTCATACAACATAACAAGTGTACAGAACATTAGGAACAATGTTGGTTTAAAACCTAGTTCAGTCAGTCATACAACATAACAAGTGTACAGAACATTAGGAACAATGTTGGTTTAAAACCTAGTTCAGTCAGTCATACAACATAACGACAGTGTACAGAACATTAGGAACAATGTTGGTTTAAAACCTAGTTCAGTCAGTCATACACATAACTACAGAACATTCAATGTTGGTTTAAAACCTAGTCATACAACATAACAAGTGTACAGAACATTAGGAACAATGTTGGTTTAAAACCTAGTTCAGTCAGTCATACAACATAACAAGTGTACAGAACATTAGGAACAATGTTGGTTTAAAACCTAGTTCAGTCAGTCATACAACATAACAAGTGTACAGAACATTAGGAACAATGTTGGTTTAAAACCTAGTTCAGTCAGTCATACAACATAACAAGTGTACAGAACATTAGGAACAATGTTGGTTTAAAACCTAGTTCAGTCAGTCATACAACATAACAAGTGTACAGAACATTAGGAACAATGTTGGTTTAAAACCTAGTTCAGTCAGTCATACAACATAACAAGTGTACAGAACATTAGGAACAATGTTGGTTTAAAACCTAGTTCAGTCAGTCATACAACATAACAAGTGTACAGAACATTAGGAACAATGTTGGTTTAAAACCTAGTTCAGTCAGTCATACAACATAACAAGTGTACAGAACATTAGGAACAATGTTGGTTTAAAACCTAGTTCAGTCAGTCATACAACATAACAAGTGTACAGAACATTAGGAACAATGTTGGTTTAAAACCTAGTTCAGTCAGTCATACAACATAACAAAGGTACAGAACATTAGGAACAATGTTGGTTTAAAACCTAGTTCAGTCAGTCATACAACATAACAAGTGTACAGAACATTAGGAACAATGTTGGTTTAAAACCTAGTTCAGTCAGTCATACAACATAACGACAAGTGTACAGAACATTAGGAACAATGTTGGTTTAAAACCTAGTTCAGTCAGTCATACAACATAACACAAGTGTACAGAACATTAGGAACAATGTTGGTTTAAAACCTAGTTCAGTCAGTCATACAACATAACAAGTGTACATGACAAGTGTACAGAACATTAGGAACAATGTTGGTTTAAAACCTAGTTCAGTCAGTCATACAACATAACAAGTGTACAGAACATTAGGAACAATGTTGGTTTAAAACCTAGTTCAGTCAGTCATACAACATAACAAGTGTACAGAACATTAGGAACAATGTTAGTTTAAAACCTAGTTCAGTCAGTCATACAACATAACAAGTGTACAGAACATTAGGAACAATGTTGGTTTAAAACCTAGTTCAGTCAGTCATACAACATAACAAGTGTACAGAACATTAGGAACAATGTTGGTTTAAAACCTAGTTCAGTCAGTCATACAACATAACAAGTGTACAGAACATTAGGAACAATGTTGGTTTAAAACCTAGTTCAGTCAGTCATACAACATAACAAGTGTACAGAACATTAGGAACAATGTTGGTTTAAAACCTAGTTCAGTCAGTCATACAACATAACAAGTGTACAGAACATTAGGAACAATGTTGGTTTAAAACCTAGTTCAGTCAGTCATACAACATAACAAGTGTACAGAACATTAGGAACAATGTTGGTTTAAAACCTAGTTCAGTCAGTCATACAACATAACGACAAGTGTACAGAACATTAGGAACAATGTTGGTTTAAAACC
Source organism: Tachypleus tridentatus (assembly GCF_004210375.1). Taxonomy (NCBI): domain Eukaryota; kingdom Metazoa; phylum Arthropoda; class Merostomata; order Xiphosura; family Limulidae; genus Tachypleus; species Tachypleus tridentatus. The sequence continues at coordinate 176,966,016 of NC_134825.1, forward strand.
TAGTTCAGTCAGTCATACAACATAACAAAGTGTACAGAACATTAGGAACAATGTTGGTTTAAAACCTAGTTCAGTCAGTCATACAACATAACAAGTGTACAGAACATTAGGAACAATGTTGGTTTAAAACCTAGTTCAGTCAGTCATACAACATAACAAGTGTACAGAACATTAGGAACAATGTTGGTTTAAAACCTAGTTCAGTCAGTCATACAACATAACAAGTGTACAGAACATTAGGAACAATGTTAGTTTAAAACCTAGTTCAGTCAGTCATACAACATAACAAGTGTACAGAACATTAGGAACAATGTTGGTTTAAAACCTAGTTCAGTCAGTCATACAACATAACAAGTGTACAGAACATTAGGAACAATGTTGGTTTAAAACCTAGTTCAGTCAGTCATACAACATAACGACAAGTGTACAGAACATTAGGAACAATGTTGGTTTAAAACCTAGTTCAGTCAGTCATACAACATAACGACAAGTGTACAGAACATTAGGAACAATGTTGGTTTAAAACCTAGTTCAGTCAGTCATACAACATAACGACAAGTGTACAGAACATTAGGAACAATGTTGGTTTAAAACCTAGTTCAGTCAGTCATACAACATAACAAGTGTACAGAACATTAGGAACAATGTTGGTTTAAAACCTAGTTCAGTCAGTCATACAACATAACAAGTGTACAGAACATTAGGAACAATGTTGGTTTAAAACCTAGTTCAGTCAGTCATACAACATAACAAGTGTACAGAACATTAGGAACAATGTTGGTTTAAAACCTAGTTCAGTCAGTCATACAACATAACAAGTGTACAGAACATTAGGAACAATGTTGGTTTAAAACCTAGTTCAGTCAGTCATACAACATAACAAGTGTACAGAACATTAGGAACAATGTTGGTTTAAAACCTAGTTCAGTCAGTCATACAACATAACAAGTGTACAGAACATTAGGAACAATGTTGGTTTAAAACCTAGTTCAGTCAGTCATACAACATAACAAGTGTACAGAACATTAGGAACAATGTTGGTTTAAAACCTAGTTCAGTCAGTCATACAACATAACAAGTGTACAGAACATTAGGAACAATGTTGGTTTAAAACCTAGTTCAGTCAGTCATACAACATAACAAGTGTACAGAACATTAGGAACAATGTTGGTTTAAAACCTAGTTCAGTCAGTCATACAACATAACAAGTGTACAGAACATTAGGAACAATGTTGGTTTAAAACCTAGTTCAGTCAGTCATACAACATAACGACAAGTGTACAGAACATTAGGAACAATGTTGGTTTAAAACCTAGTTCAGTCAGTCATACAACATAACAAGTGTACAGAACATTAGGAACAATGTTGGTTTAAAACCTAGTTCAGTCAGTCATACAACATAACAAGTGTACAGAACATTAGGAACAATGTTGGTTTAAAACCTAGTTCAGTCAGTCATACAACATAACAAGTGTACAGAACATTAGGAACAATGTTGGTTTAAAACCTAGTTCAGTCAGTCATACAACATAACAAGTGTACAGAACATTAGGAACAATGTTGGTTTAAAACCTAGTTCAGTCAGTCATACAACATAACAAGTGTACAGAACATTAGGAACAATGTTGGTTTAAAACCTAGTTCAGTCAGTCATACAACATAACAAGTGTACAGAACATTAGGAACAATGTTGGTTTAAAACCTAGTTCAGTCAGTCATACAACATAACAAGTGTACAGAACATTAGGAACAATGTTGGTTTAAAACCTAGTTCAGTCAGTCATACAACATAACAAGTGTACAGAACATTAGGAACAATGTTGGTTTAAAACCTAGTTCAGTCAGTCATACAACATAACAAGTGTACAGAACATTAGGAACAATGTTGGTTTAAAACCTAGTTCAGTCAGTCATACAACATAACAAGTGTACAGAACATTAGGAACAATGTTGGTTTAAAACCTAGTTCAGTCAGTCATACAACATAACAAGTGTACAGAACATTAGGAACAATGTTGGTTTAAAACCTAGTTCAGTCAGTCATACAACATAACAAGTGTACAGAACATTAGGAACAATGTTGGTTTAAAACCTAGTTCAGTCAGTCATACAACATAACACAAGTGTACAGAACATTAGGAACAATGTTGGTTTAAAACCTAGTTCAGTCAGTCATACAACATAACAAGTTAGTACAGAACATTAGGAACAATGTTACAGGTTTAAAACCTAGTTCAGTCAGTCATACAACATAACAAGTGTACAGAACATTAGGAACAATGTTGGTTTAAAACCTAGTTCAGTCAGTCATACAACATAACAAGTGTACAGAACATTAGGAACAATGTTGGTTTAAAACCTAGTTCAGTCAGTCATACAACATAACAAGTGTACAGAACATTAGGAACAATGTTGGTTTAAAACCTAGTTCAGTCAGTCATACAACATAACAAGTGTACAGAACATTAGGAACAATGTTGGTTTAAAACCTAGTTCAGTCAGTCATACAACATAACAAAGTGTACAGAACATTAGGAACAATGTTGGTTTAAAACCTAGTTCAGTCAGTCATACAACATATACAACATAACAAGTGTACAGAACATTAGGAACAATGTTGGTTTAAAACCTAGTTCAGTCAGTCATACAACATAACGAAAGTGTACAGAACATTAGGAACAATGTTGGTTTAAAACCTAGTTCAGTCAGTCATACAACATAACAAGTGTACAGAACATTAGGAACAATGTTGGTTTAAAACCTAGTTCAGTCAGTCATACAACATAACAAGTGTACAGAACATTAGGAACAATGTTGGTTTAAAACCTAGTTCAGTCAGTCATACAACATAACAAGTGTACAGAACATTAGGAACAATGTTGGTTTAAAACCTAGTTCAGTCAGTCATACAACATAACAAGTGTACAGAACATTAGGAACAATGTTGGTTTAAAACCTAGTTCAGTCAGTCATACAACATAACAAGTGTACAGAACATTAGGAACAATGTTGGTTTAAAACCTAGTTCAGTCAGTCATACAACATAACAAGTGTACAGAACATTAGGAACAATGTTGGTTTAAAACCTAGTTCAGTCAGTCATACAACATAACAAGTGTACAGAACATTAGGAACAATGTTGGTTTAAAACCTAGTTCAGTCAGTCATACAACATAACAAGTGTACAGAACATTAGGAACAATGTTGGTTTAAAACCTAGTTCAGTCAGTCATATAACATAACAAGTGTACAGAACATTAGGAACAATGTTGGTTTAAAACCTAGTTCAGTCAGTCATACAACATAACGACAAGTGTACAGAACATTAGGAACAATGTTGGTTTAAAACCTAGTTCAGTCAGTCATACAACATAACAAGTGTACAGAACATTAGGAACAATGTTGGTTTAAAACCTAGTTCAGTCAGTCATACAACATAACAAGTGTACAGAACATTAGGAACAATGTTGGTTTAAAACCTAGTTCAGTCAGTCATACAACATAACAAGTGTACAGAACATTAGGAACAATGTTGGTTTAAAACCTAGTTCAGTCAGTCATACAACATAACAAGTGTACAGAACATTAGGAACAATGTTGGTTTAAAACCTAGTTCAGTCAGTCATACAACATAACAAGTGTACAGAACATTAGGAACAATGTTGGTTTAAAACCTAGTTCAGTCAGTCATACAACATAACAAGTGTACAGAACATTAGGAACAATGTTGGTTTAAAACCTAGTTCAGTCAGTCATACAACATAACAAGTGTACAGAACATTAGGAACAATGTTGGTTTAAAACCTAGTTCAGTCAGTCATACAACATAACAAAGTGTACAGAACATTAGGAACAATGTTGGTTTAAAACCTAGTTCAGTCAGTCATACAACATAACGACAAGTGTACAGAACATTAGGAACAATGTTGGTTTAAAACCTAGTTCAGTCAGTCATACAACATAACAAGTGTACAGAACATTAGGAACAATGTTGGTTTAAAACCTAGTTCAGTCAGTCATACAACATAACGACAAGTGTACAGAACATTAGGAACAATGTTGGTTTAAAACCTAGTTCAGTCAGTCATACAACATAACAAGTGTACAGAACATTAGGAACAATGTTGGTTTAAAACCTAGTTCAGTCAGTCATACAACATAACAAGTGTACAGAACATTAGGAACAATGTTGGTTTAAAACCTAGTTCAGTCAGTCATACAACATAACAAGTGTACAGAACATTAGGAACAATGTTGGTTTAAAACCTAGTTCAGTCAGTCATACAACATAACAAGTGTACAGAACATTAGGAACAATGTTGGTTTAAAACCTAGTTCAGTCAGTCATACAACATAACAAGTGTACAGAACATTAGGAACAATGTTGGTTTAAAACCTAGTTCAGTCAGTCATACAACATAACAAGTGTACAGAACATTAGGAACAATGTTGGTTTAAAACCTAGTTCAGTCAGTCATACAACATAACAAGTGTACAGAACATTAGGAACAATGTTGGTTTAAAACCTAGTTCAGTCAGTCATACAACATAACACAGTGTACAGAACATTAGGAACAATGTTGGTTTAAAACCTAGTTCAGTCAGTCATACAACATAACAAGTGTACAGAACATTAGGAACAATGTTGGTTTAAAACCTAGTTCAGTCAGTCATACAACATAACAAGTGTACAGAACATTAGGAACAATGTTGGTTTAAAACCTAGTTCAGTCAGTCATACAACATAACAAGTGTACAGAACATTAGGAACAATGTTGGTTTAAAACCTAGTTCAGTCAGTCATACAACATAACAAGTGTACAGAACATTAGGAACAATGTTGGTTTAAAACCTAGTTCAGTCAGTCATACAACATAACAAGTGTACAGAACATTAGGAACAATGTTGGTTTAAAACCTAGTTCAGTCAGTCATACAACATAACAAGTGTACAGAACATTAGGAACAATGTTGGTTTAAAACCTAGTTCAGTCAGTCATATAACAACATAACAAGTGTACAGAACATTAGGAACAATGTTGGTTTAAAACCTAGTTCAGTCAGTCATACAACATAACACAAGTGTACAGAACATTAGGAACAATGTTGGTTTAAAACCTAGTTCAGTCAGTCATACAACATAACAAGTGTACAGAACATTAGGAACAATGTTGGTTTAAAACCTAGTTCAGTCAGTCATACAACATAACAAGTGTACAGAACATTAGGAACAATGTTGGTTTAAAACCTAGTTCAGTCAGTCATACAACATAACAAGTGTACAGAACATTAGGAACAATGTTGGTTTAAAACCTAGTTCAGTCAGTCATACAACATAACAAGTGTACAGAACATTAGGAACAATGTTGGTTTAAAACCTAGTTCAGTCAGTCATACAACATAACAAGTGTACAGAACATTAGGAACAATGTTGGTTTAAAACCTAGTTCAGTCAGTCATACAACATAACAAGTGTACAGAACATTAGGAACAATGTTGGTTTAAAACCTAGTTCAGTCAGTCATACAACATAACAAGTGTACAGAACATTAGGAACAATGTTGGTTTAAAACCTAGTTCAGTCAGTCATACAACATAACAAGTGTACAGAACATTAGGAACAATGTTGGTTTAAAACCTAGTTCAGTCAGTCATACAACATAACAAGTGTACAGAACATTAGGAACAATGTTGGTTTAAAACCTAGTTCAGTCAGTCATACAACATAACAAGTGTACAGAACATTAGGAACAATGTTGGTTTAAAACCTAGTTCAGTCAGTCATACAACATAACGACAAGTGTACAGAACATTAGGAACAATGTTGGTTTAAAACCTAGTTCAGTCAGTCATACAACATAACAAGTGTACAGAACATTAGGAACAATGTTGGTTTAAAACCTAGTTCAGTCAGTCATACAACATAACAAGTGTACAGAACATTAGGAACAATGTTGGTTTAAAACCTAGTTCAGTCAGTCATACAACATAACAAGTGTACAGAACATTAGGAACAATGTTGGTTTAAAACCTAGTTCAGTCAGTCATACAACATAACAAGTGTACAGAACATTAGGAACAATGTTGGTTTAAAACCTAGTTCAGTCAGTCATACAACATAACAAGTGTACAGAACATTAGGAACAATGTTGGTTTAAAACCTAGTTCAGTCAGTCATACAACATAACAAGTGTACAGAACATTAGGAACAATGTTGGTTTAAAACCTAGTTCAGTCAGTCATACAACATAACAAAGTGTACAGAACATTAGGAACAATGTTGGTTTAAAACCTAGTTCAGTCAGTCATACAACATAACAAGTGTACAGAACATTAGGAACAATGTTGGTTTAAAACCTAGTTCAGTCAGTCATACAACATAACAAGTGTACAGAACATTAGGAACAATGTTGGTTTAAAACCTAGTTCAGTCAGTCATACAACATAACAAGTGTACAGAACATTAGGAACAATGTTGGTTTAAAACCTAGTTCAGTCAGTCATACAACATAACGACAAGTGTACAGAACATTAGGAACAATGTTGGTTTAAAACCTAGTTCAGTCAGTCATACAACATAACAAGTGTACAGAACATTAGGAACAATGTTGGTTTAAAACCTAGTTCAGTCAGTCATACAACATAACAAGTGTACAGAACATTAGGAACAATGTTGGTTTAAAACCTAGTTCAGTCAGTCATACAACATAACAAGTGTACAGAACATTAGGAACAATGTTGGTTTAAAACCTAGTTCAGTCAGTCATACAACATAACAAGTGTACAGAACATTAGGAACAATGTTGGTTTAAAACCTAGTTCAGTCAGTCATACAACATAACAAGTGTACAGAACATTAGGAACAATGTTGGTTTAAAACCTAGTTCAGTCAGTCATACAACATAACAAGTGTACAGAACATTAGGAACAATGTTGGTTTAAAACCTAGTTCAGTCAGTCATACAACATAACAAGTGTACAGAACATTAGGAACAATGTTGGTTTAAAACCTAGTTCAGTCAGTCATACAACATAACAAGTGTACAGAACATTAGGAACAATGTTGGTTTAAAACCTAGTTCAGTCAGTCATACAACATAACAAGTGTACAGAACATTAGGAACAATGTTGGTTTAAAACCTAGTTCAGTCAGTCATACAACATAACGACAAGTGTACAGAACATTAGGAACAATGTTGGTTTAAAACCTAGTTCAGTCAGTCATACAACATAACAAGTGTACAGAACATTAGGAACAATGTTGGTTTAAAACCTAGTTCAGTCAGTCATACAACATAACAACAAGTGTACAGAACATTAGGAACAATGTTGGTTTAAAACCTAGTTCAGTCAGTCATACAACATAACAAGTGTACAGAACATTAGGAACAATGTTGGTTTAAAACCTAGTTCAGTCAGTCATACAACATAACAAGTGTACAGAACATTAGGAACAATGTTGGTTTAAAACCTAGTTCAGTCAGTCATACAACATAACAAGTGTACAGAACATTAGGAACAATGTTGGTTTAAAACCTAGTTCAGTCAGTCATACAACATAACAAGTGTACAGAACATTAGGAACAATGTTGGTTTAAAACCTAGTTCAGTCAGTCATACAACATAACAAGTGTACAGAACATTAGGAACAATGTTGGTTTAAAACCTAGTTCAGTCAGTCATACAACATAACAAGTGTACAGAACATTAGGAACAATGTTGGTTTAAAACCTAGTTCAGTCAGTCATACAACATAACGACAAGTGTACAGAACATTAGGAACAATGTTGGTTTAAAACCTAGTTCAGTCAGTCATACAACATAACGACAAGTGTACAGAACATTAGGAACAATGTTGGTTTAAAACCTAGTTCAGTCAGTCATACAACATAACAAGTGTACAGAACATTAGGAACAATGTTGGTTTAAAACCTAGTTCAGTCAGTCATACAACATAACAAAGTGTACAGAACATTAGGAACAATGTTGGTTTAAAACCTAGTTCAGTCAGTCATACAACATAACAACATAACAAGTGTACAGAACATTAGGAACAATGTTGGTTTAAAACCTAGTTCAGTCAGTCATACAACATAACACAGAACATTACAATGAAAACCTAGTTCAGTCAGTCATACAACATAACAAGTTACAGAACATTAGGAACAATGTTGGTTTAAAACCTAGTTCAGTCAGTCATACAACATAACAAGTGTACAGAACATTAGGAACAATGTTGGTTTAAAACCTAGTTCAGTCAGTCATACAACATAACAAGTGTACAGAACATTAGGAACAATGTTGGTTTAAAACCTAGTTCAGTCAGTCATACAACATAACGACAAGTGTACAGAACATTAGGAACAATGTTGGTTTAAAACCTAGTTCAGTCAGTCATACAACATAACAAGTGTACAGAACATTAGGAACAATGTTGGTTTAAAACCTAGTTCAGTCAGTCATACAACATAACATAACAGAACATTAGGAACAATGTTGGTTTAGAACATTAGGTCATACAACATAACAAAGTGTTTAGGAACAATGTTTTTAAAACCTAGTTCAGTCAGTCATACAACATATTAGGAACAATGTTGGTTTAAAACCTAGTTCAGTCAGTCATACAACATAACACAGTGTACAGAACATTAGGAACAATGTTGGTTTAAAACCTAGTTCAGTCAGTCATACAACATAACAAGTGTACAGAACATTAGGAACAATGTTGGTTTAAAACCTAGTTCAGTCAGTCATACAACATAACAAGTGTACAGAACATTAGGAACAATGTTGGTTTAAAACCTAGTTCAGTCAGTCATACAACATAACAAGTGTACAGAACATTAGGAACAATGTTGGTTTAAAACCTAGTTCAGTCAGTCATACAACATAACAAGTGTACAGAACATTAGGAACAATGTTGGTTTAAAACCTAGTTCAGTCAGTCATACAACATAACACAAGTGTACAGAACATTAGGAACAATGTTGGTTTAAAACCTAGTTCAGTCAGTCATACAACATAACAAGTGTACAGAACATTAGGAACAATGTTGGTTTAAAACCTAGTTCAGTCAGTCATACAACATAACAAGTGTACAGAACATTAGGAACAATGTTGGTTTAAAACCTAGTTCAGTCAGTCATACAACATAACAAGTGTACAGAACATTAGGAACAATGTTGGTTTAAAACCTAGTTCAGTCAGTCATACAACATAACAAGTGTACAGAACATTAGGAACAATGTTGGTTTAAAACCTAGTTCAGTCAGTCATACAACATAACAAGTGTACAGAACATTAGGAACAATGTTGGTTTAAAACCTAGTTCAGTCAGTCATACAACATAACAAGTGTACAGAACATTAGGAACAATGTTGGTTTAAAACCTAGTTCAGTCAGTCATACAACATAACAAGTGTACAGAACATTAGGAACAATGTTGGTTTAAAACCTAGTTCAGTCAGTCATACAACATAACAAGTGTACAGAACATTAGGAACAATGTTGGTTTAAAACCTAGTTCAGTCAGTCATACAACATAACAAAGTGTACAGAACATTAGGAACAATGTTGGTTTAAAACCTAGTTCAGTCAGTCATACAACATAACAAGTGTACAGAACATTAGGAACAATGTTGGTTTAAAACCTAGTTCAGTCAGTCATACAACATAACAAGTGTACAGAACATTAGGAACAATGTTGGTTTAAAACCTAGTTCAGTCAGTCATACAACATAACAAGTGTACAGAACATTAGGAACAATGTTGGTTTAAAACCTAGTTCAGTCAGTCATACAACATAACAAGTGTACAGAACATTAGGAACAATGTTGGTTTAAAACCTAGTTCAGTCAGTCATACAACATAACAAGTGTACAGAACATTAGGAACAATGTTGGTTTAAAACCTAGTTCAGTCAGTCATACAACATAACAAGTGTACAGAACATTAGGAACAATGTTGGTTTAAAACCTAGTTCAGTCAGTCATACAACATAACGACAAGTGTACAGAACATTAGGAACAATGTTGGTTTAAAACCTAGTTCAGTCAGTCATACAACATAACAAGTGTACAGAACATTAGGAACAATGTTGGTTTAAAACCTAGTTCAGTCAGTCATACAACATAACGACAAGTGTACAGAACATTAGGAACAATGTTGGTTTAAAACCTAGTTCAGTCAGTCATACAACATAACACAGTGTACAGAACATTAGGAACAATGTTGGTTTAAAACCTAGTTCAGTCAGTCATACAACATAACAAGTGTACAGAACATTAGGAACAATGTTGGTTTAAAACCTAGTTCAGTCAGTCATACAACATAACAAGTGTACAGAACATTAGGAACAATGTTGGTTTAAAACCTAGTTCAGTCAGTCATACAACATAACAAGTGTACAGAACATTAGGAACAATGTTGGTTTAAAACCTAGTTCAGTCAGTCATACAACATAACAAAGTGTACAGAACATTAGGAACAATGTTGGTTTAAAACCTAGTTCAGTCAGTCATACAACATAACACAGTGTACAGAACATTAGGAACAATGTTGGTTTAAAACCTAGTTCAGTCAGTCATACAACATAACAACAAGTACAGAACATTAGGAACAATGTTGGTTTAAAACCTAGTTCAGTCAGTCATACAACATAACAAGTGTACAGAACATTAGGAACAATGTTGGTTTAAAACCTAGTTCAGTCAGTCATACAACATAACAAGTGTACAGAACATTAGGAACAATGTTGGTTTAAAACCTAGTTCAGTCAGTCATACAACATAACAAGTGTACAGAACATTAGGAACAATGTTGGTTTAAAACCTAGTTCAGTCAGTCATACAACATAACAAGTGTACAGAACATTAGGAACAATGTTGGTTTAAAACCTAGTTCAGTCAGTCATATAACATAACAAGTGTACAGAACATTAGGAACAATGTTGGTTTAAAACCTAGTTCAGTCAGTCATACAACATAACGACAAGTGTACAGAACATTAGGAACAATGTTGGTTTAAAACCTAGTTCAGTCAGTCATACAACATAACAAGTGTACAGAACATTAGGAACAATGTTGGTTTAAAACCTAGTTCAGTCAGTCATATAACATAACAAAGTGTACAGAACATTAGGAACAATGTTGGTTTAAAACCTAGTTCAGTCAGTCATACAACATAACAAGTGTACAGAACATTAGGAACAATGTTGGTTTAAAACCTAGTTCAGTCAGTCATACAACATAACAAGTGTACAGAACATTAGGAACAATGTTGGTTTAAAACCTAGTTCAGTCAGTCATACAACATAACAAGTGTACAGAACATTAGGAACAATGTTGGTTTAAAACCTAGTTCAGTCAGTCATACAACATAACAAGTGTACAGAACATTAGGAACAATGTTGGTTTAAAACCTAGTTCAGTCAGTCATACAACATAACAAGTGTACAGAACATTAGGAACAATGTTGGTTTAAAACCTAGTTCAGTCAGTCATGCAACATAACAAGTGTACAGAATATTAGGAACAATGTTGGTTTAAAACCTAGTTCAGTCAGTCATGCAACATAACAAGTGTACATGACAAGTGTACAGAACATTAGGAACAATGTTAGATTAAAACCTAGTTCAGTCAGTCATACAACATAACACAAGTGTACAGAACATTAGGAACAATGTTGGTTTAAAACCTAGTTCAGTCAGTCATACAACATAACAAGTGTACAGAACATTAGGAACAATGTTGGTTTAAAACCTAGTTCAGTCAGTCATACAACATAACAAGTGTACAGAACATTAGGAACAATGTTGGTTTAAAACCTAGTTCAGTCAGTCATACAACATAACAAGTGTACAGAACATTAGGAACAATGTTGGTTTAAAACCTAGTTCAGTCAGTCATACAACATAACAAATGTGTACAGAACATTAGGAACAATGTTGGTTTAAAACCTAGTTCAGTCAGTCATACAACATAACAAGTGTACAGAACATTAGGAACAATGTTGGTTTAAAACCTAGTTCAGTCAGTCATACAACATAACAAGTGTACAGAACATTAGGAACAATGTTGGTTTAAAACCTAGTTCAGTCAGTCATACAACATAACAAGTGTACAGAACATTAGGAACAATGTTGGTTTAAAACCTAGTTCAGTCAGTCATACAACATAACAAGTGTACAGAACATTAGGAACAATGTTGGTTTAAAACCTAGTTCAGTCAGTCATACAACATAACAAGTGTACAGAACATTAGGAACAATGTTGGTTTAAAACCTAGTTCAGTCAGTCATACAACATAACAAGTGTACAGAACATTAGGAACAATGTTGGTTTAAAACCTAGTTCAGTCAGTCATACAACATAACAACAAGTGTACAGAACATTAGGAACAATGTTGGTTTAAAACCTAGTTCAGTCAGTCATACAACATAACAAGTGTACAGAACATTAGGAACAATGTTGGTTTAAAACCTAGTTCAGTCAGTCATACAACATAACAAGTGTACAGAACATTAGGAACAATGTTGGTTTAAAACCTAGTTCAGTCAGTCATACAACATAACGACAAGTGTACAGAACATTAGGAACAATGTTGGTTTAAAACCTAGTTCAGTCAGTCATACAACATAACAAGTGTACAGAACATTAGGAACAATGTTGGTTTAAAACCTAGTTCAGTCAGTCATACAACATAACAAAGTGTACAGAACATTAGGAACAATGTTGGTTTAAAACCTAGTTCAGTCAGTCATACAACATAACAAGTGTACAGAACATTAGGAACAATGTTGGTTTAAAACCTAGTTCAGTCAGTCATACAACATAACAAGTGTACAGAACATTAGGAACAATGTTGGTTTAAAACCTAGTTCAGTCAGTCATACAACATAACAAGTGTACAGAACATTAGGAACAATGTTGGTTTAAAACCTAGTTCAGTCAGTCATACAACATAACAAGTGTACAGAACATTAGGAACAATGTTGGTTTAAAACCTAGTTCAGTCAGTCATACAACATAACAACAAGTGTACAGAACATTAGGAACAATGTTAGTTTAAAACCTAGTTCAGTCAGTCATACAACATAACAAGTGTACAGAACATTAGGAACAATGTTGGTTTAAAACCTAGTTCAGTCAGTCATACAACATAACAAGTGTACAGAACATTAGGAACAATGTTGGTTTAAAACCTAGTTCAGTCAGTCATACAACATAACGACAAGTGTACAGAACATTAGGAACAATGTTGGTTTAAAACCTAGTTCAGTCAGTCATACAACATAACAAGTGTACAGAACATTAGGAACAATGTTGGTTTAAAACCTAGTTCAGTCAGTCATACAACATAACAAGTGTACAGAACATTAGGAACAATGTTGGTTTAAAACCTAGTTCAGTCAGTCATACAACATAACAAGTGTACAGAACATTAGGAACAATGTTGGTTTAAAACCTAGTTCAGTCAGTCATACAACATAACAACAAGTGTACAGAACATTAGGAACAATGTTGGTTTAAAACCTAGTTCAGTCAGTCATACAACATAACAAGTGTACAGAACATTAGGAACAATGTTGGTTTAAAACCTAGTTCAGTCAGTCATACAACATAACAAGTGTACAGAACATTAGGAACAATGTTGGTTTAAAACCTAGTTCAGTCAGTCATACAACATAACGACAAGTGTACAGAACATTAGGAACAATGTTGGTTTAAAACCTAGTTCAGTCAGTCATACAACATAACAAGTGTACAGAACATTAGGAACAATGTTGGTTTAAAACCTAGTTCAGTCAGTCATACAACATAACGAAAGTGTACAGAACATTAGGAACAATGTTGGTTTAAAACCTAGTTCAGTCAGTCATACAACATAACGAAGTGTACAGAACATTAGGAACAATGTTGGTTTAAAACCTAGTTCAGTCAGTCATACAACATAACAAGTGTACAGAACATTAGGAACAATGTTGGTTTAAAACCTAGTTCAGTCAGTCATACAACATAACAAGTGTACAGAACATTAGGAACAATGTTGGTTTAAAACCTAGTTCAGTCAGTCATACAACATAACAAGTGTACAGAACATTAGGAGCAATGTTGGTTTAAAACCTAGTTCAGTCAGTCATACAACATAACAAGTGTACAGAACATTAGGAACAATGTTGGTTTAAAACCTAGTTCAGTCAGTCATACAACATAACGACAAGTGTACAGAACATTAGGAACAATGTTGGTTTAAAACCTAGTTCAGTCAGTCATACAACATAACACAAGTGTACAGAACATTAGGAACAATGTTGGTTTAAAACCTAGTTCAGTCAGTCATACAACATAACAAGTGTACAGAACATTAGGAACAATGTTGGTTTAAAACCTAGTTCAGTCAGTCATACAACATAACAAGTGTACAGAACATTAGGAACAATGTTGGTTTAAAACCTAGTTCAGTCAGTCATACAACATAACGACAAGTGTACAGAACATTAGGAACAATGTTGGTTTAAAACCTAGTTCAGTCAGTCATACAACATAACAAGTGTACAGAACATTAGGAACAATGTTGGTTTAAAACCTAGTTCAGTCAGTCATACAACATAAAAAGTGTACAGAACATTAGGAACAATGTTGGTTTAAAACCTAGTTCAGTCAGTCATACAACATAACAAGTGTACAGAACATTAGGAACAATGTTGGTTTAAAACCTAGTTCAGTCAGTCATACAACATAACAAGTGTACAGAACATTAGGAACAATGTTGGTTTAAAACCTAGTTCAGTCAGTCATACAACATAACAAGTGTACAGAACATTAGGAACAATGTTGGTTTAAAACCTAGTTCAGTCAGTCATACAACATAACGACAAGTGTACAGAACATTAGGAACAATGTTGGTTTAAAACCTAGTTCAGTCAGTCATACAACATAACGACAAGTGTACAGAACATTAGGAACAATGTTGGTTTAAAACCTAGTTCAGTCAGTCATACAACATAACAAGTGTACAGAACATTAGGAACAATGTTGGTTTAAAACCTAGTTCAGTCAGTCATACAACATAACGACAAGTGTACAGAACATTAGGAACAATGTTGGTTTAAAACCTAGTTCAGTCAGTCATACAACATAACAAAGTGTACAGAACATTAGGAACAATGTTGGTTTAAAACCTAGTTCAGTCAGTCATACAACATAACAAGTGTACAGAACATTAGGAACAATGTTGGTTTAAAACCTAGTTCAGTCAGTCATACAACATAACAAGTGTACAGAACATTAGGAACAATGTTGGTTTAAAACCTAGTTCAGTCAGTCATACAACATAACAAGTGTACAGAACATTAGGAACAATGTTGGTTTAAAACCTAGTTCAGTCAGTCATACAACATAACAAGTGTACAGAACATTAGGAACAATGTTGGTTTAAAACCTAGTTCAGTCAGTCATACAACATAACGACAAGTGTACAGAACATTAGGAACAATGTTGGTTTAAAACCTAGTTCAGTCAGTCATACAACATAACAAGTGTACAGAACATTAGGAACAATGTTGGTTTAAAACCTAGTTCAGTCAGTCATACAACATAACAAGTGTACAGAACATTAGGAACAATGTTGGTTTAAAACCTAGTTCAGTCAGTCATACAACATAACAACAAGTGTACAGAACATTAGGAACAATGTTGGTTTAAAACCTAGTTCAGTCAGTCATACAACATAACGACAAGTGTACAGAACATTAGGAACAATGTTGGTTTAAAACCTAGTTCAGTCAGTCATACAACATAACGACAAGTGTACAGAACATTAGGAACAATGTTAGTTTAAAACCTAGTTCAGTCAGTCATACAACATAACAAGTGTACAGAACATTAGGAACAATGTTGGTTTAAAACCTAGTTCAGTCAGTCATACAACATAACAAGTGTACAGAACATTAGGAACAATGTTGGTTTAAAACCTAGTTCAGTCAGTCATACAACATAACAAGTGTACAGAACATTAGGAACAATGTTGGTTTAAAACCTAGTTTAGTTTTATCATATAATATTACCGTTACTGTCCTGAACATTAGGAACAATATTTGTGTTAATTTTATGCCTTGTTTTATTTACGTTTCTGTTTTTTTAAAGTTTTCTTTTTTATTGTTGTTTCTGTGTGTGTGTGTGTGTGTGTGCTCGTAAGAAAATTATAGAAAAAATTATGTAAAGATATAAGAATCAAAGAGTCGTTACACGATTTTATTTGTCGATAAATCGTACGTTAGTTTATGTACATGTTATTTACTATTTACCATGTACTCTATAACACAGAATGAAAAACCTTAATTAATTTCTTACTAAATAGATTCTAGTCAAAGCAGTGTTGTGTGCGATTGTTCAGAGCATAAAACGAAGTCGTGGATATTCAAAAATACTTGTTTATTATGGAATCTTCTTCGAGTTATTTCTCCATACGATGATGAATTCCTCACTGCATACTTGGTTAGTAGATATTCAACTGAGATGTCCTCCAGCACATACAATTACTACATATACATATATACAATACACTTTATATAAGATACGTAGACGGATACACACGAACAGCGTCTGTAAGTTTTATTGCACGTTTTAGGGAGATGAATATTGTCCGAGACAACGGATCCATAGTTGTAAGAAACATGTTATTGTCTATTCACACATAAACCCTTTGGAATACCCGAATAGCACTAGAGTCCACTTGCTTCCCTCTACATATCATCCCACAGTGTTCTTGAAAGACATGAATGACACAAGTGTCAGAGTCACTTGTCCAAATATTAAGCAACAGCGAGAAACAGCGTAGTGCCACTAGAAATTGAAAGTAAGACAAATTAGATATAAACTTAATAAACCAAACTGTTAGGATTAGGTAAAAACAAACAAGAAACACTTAACATTCTCAATATGTACATCTGTAAACATTTTTTTTTTATATAAGTTTTCAAGAACTGAAAATATCAAGTTGCTATAGAAACAAATAATAACAACAAGTCTTAGCTCTTAACTAAACAAAGTCTAATCTTCTCTGACAATAAAATTTTAAAGAAATTATTTAACGAGGGCTAACTTACTGCTTATTAAAACTGTTTATACAAGTAAAATAAATACTTACCAAACGATTACTGCTCAGACAATCACATGTTTTTCCCTTTCTGTAGAAGATATGATGGAACAGATCTTGTGTTCTCACAAGTACTTCCAGATAAACTTACATGTACTTCACTGTAAGTATTATAATTCACCATCACATGACGAACAAGATCTTTGATTTGAGAATGTCCAAAGTTGTTAAGGTCGATGTTCAAACCTAAAATTAAAACAATTAAATACGGGTATTATATTAATAATACCATAAAATATAAAAATACTTTAACTCAACAAATGTTCGTCACTTGTAACTTTAGGAAGAGACTTCATTCATTTTATTGAACAGATAATTAAAAGTCATATATGTCACTTGTAACTTTAGGAAGAGACTTCATTCATTTTATTGAACAGATAATTAAAAGTCATATATGTCACTTGTAACTTTAGGAAGAGACTTCATTCATTTTATTGAACAGATAATTAAAAGTCATATATGATACCTATTAAGCTTATTTTTTAGTCTGTTCGCTAACAGAAAAACATATGCCGTATGTCATTTCCCACGTACGAGGCGCGTGAACAGCATAAATGCTGTAAGAAAAATTGCTATTAATGGCAGAGACTGGGCCACGTGCTGCATCAGCTGTTTAGTTTCACGGGCTATTAACATTTTAGGGCGAACGTTAATAACACATGTCAAGAAAAAATGTGAAATTCATCAAGCAGCCTGTTTGGGTGAGGAAACCGGTGGCGGAAAGCTATTGTGTTGTATTAGAGTTAACAGAAGAGAACTGTTGGTTTGGAGTGAGGCGCTCCAGGAGGAACGTTCTCACAGATATAACTGTTTTGTCTTTATAAATCGAATTACTTTTGAAACTGTGGTCAACAGCCGGTAAGTTTACAATTTATTAACACGTTAAAGATCCAATCTAAAATGAGATCATATACGATGTAACAGGAAAAAGTGTTACAAACTTAACCAAAGTAGAAAGAAATGAAAGCGGACTATTCGTGGATTAATACACTACAAACTACCAGGCGTAACTTGAACAATGTACAGAATAAAACATAACAAACTACTAGGTTTAACTTGAACAGTGTACAGAATAAAACATAACAAACTACTAGGTTTAACTTGAACAGTGTACAGAATAAAACATAACAAACTACTAGGTTTAACTTGAACAGTGTACAGAATAAAACATAACAAACTACTAGGTTTAACTTGAACAGTGTACAGAATAAAACATAACAAACTTCTAGGTTTAACTTGAACAGTGTACAGAATAAAACATAACAAACTACTAGGTTTAACTTGAACAGTGTACAGAATAAAACATAACAAACTACTAGGTTTAACTTGAACAGTGTACAGAATAAAACATAACAAACTTCTAGGTTTAACTTGAACAGTGTACAGAATAAAACATAACAAACTTCTAGGTTTAACTTGAACAGTGTACAGAATAAAACATAACAAACTTCTAGGTTTAACTTGAACAGTGTACAGAATAAAACATAACAAACTTCTAGGTTTAACTTGAACAGTGTACAGAATAAAACATAACAAACTACTAGGTTTAACTTGAACAGTGTACAGAATAAAACATAACAAACTTCTAGGTTTAACTTGAACAGTGTACAGAATAAAACATAACAAACTTCTAGGTTTAACTTGAACAGTGTACAGAATAAAACATAACAAACTTCTAGGTTTAACTTGAACAGTGTACAGAATAAAACATAACAAACTACTAGGTTTAACTTGAACAGTGTACAGAATAAAACATAACAAACTTCTAGGTTTAACTTGAACAGTGTACAGAATAAAACATAACAAACTTCTAGGTTTAACTTGAACAGTGTACAGAATAAAACATAACAAACTTCTAGGTTTAACTTGAACAGTGTACAGAATAAAACATAACAAACTACTAGGTTTAACTTGAACAGTGTACAGAATAAAACATAACAAACTTCTAGGTTTAACTTGAACAGTGTACAGAATAAAACATAACAAACTTCTAGGTTTAACAGTGAACAGAATAAAACCACATACTTCTAGGTTTACAACAGTGTACAGAACAAAACCACATACTTCTAAGTTTAACTTGAACAGTGTACAGAATAAAACATCACAAACTTCTAGGTTTAACTTGAACAGTGTACAGAACAAAACAACAAACTTCTAGGTTTAACTTGAACAGTGTACAGAATAAAACATAACAAACTTCTAGGTTTAACTTGAACAGTGTACAGAATAAAACATAACAAACTTCTAGGTTTAACTTGAACAGTGTACAGAACAAAACCACATACTTCTAGGTTTAACTTGAACAGTGTACAGAACAAAACCACATACTTCTAGGTTTAACTTGAACAGTGTACAGAACAAAACCACATACTTCTAGGTTTAACTTGAACAGTGTACAGAATAAAACATCACAAACTTCTAGGTTTAACTTGAACAGTGTACAGAATAAAACATCACATACTTCTAGGTTTAACTTGAACAGTGTACAGAACATACTTGTAGGTTTAACTAAGAGTGAAACTATTTGCTCTAAGGGTTTATTTCTCAGAACGTTTCCATTCATATAGACACAGATACACATTCTCTTTGTCGACAAAGTGTTACCATTAATTCAAGCTGACAGTGGTTTTGATATTTCATGGCTGTTCACTAAGGAACCATTTGGTGTTTCATGACTGTTCAATTAGGAACCATTTAGTGTTTCATGAGTGTTCACTAAGGAACCATTTGGTCTTTCATGAATGTTCACTAAGGAACCAATTGGTGTTTCATGACTGTTCAGTAAGGAACTATTTGGTGTTTCATGACTACTCTTGCACACTCATCCTTATGATAAGTAAAAATTTATTCTCTACCTCTCTTAATTTTCATAATACCATAAGTTCTTCTCTTAAAGTTATACCAATTACTGGTCTCTTCTATTGGTGATAATAACTGACACTATTAGAAAGAAAAACTAGTGCAAAGCCTGTATCTTTCAAATTTTTAGCTTATGGCCTTTATAGTCCTAGTGTTTTCAGAATACAGCACAGAGATATCAAGTACTTTTATGGTAACACACAAATTTCAAGTGACTTTCTGATAACACAGATATCAAGTACCTTTCTGATAACACAGATATCGAGCGACTTTCTGGTAACACAGATATCAAGTACCTTTCTGATAACACACATGTATCAAGAACCTTTATGGTACTGATTCTACGGATAACTGTGTAAAATCACCCACCTTTGTGTCAAGTGGGCTCAGCGGTCCTGTTATCAAATAACAGAAGCCATTCTGCAACATCTCACACCTTTAGCACAATTTATTAATTATGAATATCATAAATGTTAGAAAATAAAAGATTAATGTTCTGACTCCCCAAGTGAAGGGGCTTCTGATCGACTCGTATCCTACAGTCCATATCAACTAACAACCCCCTGATGTAATTGTGTTAGACAATCCTCAGAGCAACCTGTACCCTTCTGCATTCTACAGTCCATGTCAACTAATCCCCCGATGTAATTGTGTTAGACAATCCTCAGAGAGACCTGTACCCTTCTGTATTCTACAGTCCATATCAACTAATCCCCCCAATGTAAATGTGTTAGATAATCCTCAGAGCGACCTGTACCCTTTTGTATTCTACAGTCTATATAAACTAATCCCCCCCCGATGTAATTGTGTTAGACAATCCTCAGAGCGACCTGTACCCTTCTGTATTCTACAGTCCATATCAACTAATCCCCCCAATGTAAATGTGTTAGACAATCCTCAGAGCGACCTGTACCCTTCTGTATTCTACAATCTATATAAACTAATCTCCCCCGATGTAACTGTCTTAGCCAGTCTTCACAGCGACCTGTACCCTTCTGTATTCTACAGTCTACATAAACTAATCCACCCCGATGTAACTGTCTTAGCCAGTCTTCACAGCGACCTGTACCCTTCTGTATTCTACAGTCTACATAAACTAATCCACCCCCGATGTAACTGTCTTAGCCAGTCTTCACAGCGACCTGTACCCTTCTGTATTCTACAGTCTACATAAACTAATCCCCCCCCGATGTAACTGTCTTAGCCAGTCTTCACGGCGACCTGTACCCTTCTGTATTCTACGGTCTGCATAAACTAATCCACCCCCGATGTAACTGTCTTAGCCAGTCTTCACAGCGACCTGTACCCTTCTGTATTCTACGGTCTGCATAAACTAATCCCCCCCCGATGTAACTGTCTTAGCCAGTCTTCACAGCGACCTGTACCCTTCTGTATTCTACGGTCTGCATAAACTAATCCACCCCCGATGTAACTGTCTTAGCCAGTCTTCACAGCAACCTGTACCCATCTGTATTCTACAGTCTATATAAACTAATCCCCCCCGATGTAACTGTCTTAGCCAGTCTTCACAGCGACCTGTACCCTTCTGTATTCTACAGTCTACATAAACTAATCCACCCCCGATGTAACTGTCTTAGCCAGTCTTCACAGCAACCTGTACCCATCTGTATTCTACAGTCTATATAAACTAATCCCCCCGATGTAACTGTCTTAGCCAGTCTTCACAGCGACCTGTACCCTTCTGTATTCTACAGTCTATATAAACTAATCCCCCCCACCCGATGTAACTGTCTTAGCCAGTCTTCACAACGACGCTTATCAAAGGTTTTTTGACAACCTAAGTCGTCACGTCGAGATTACAATACTAATTGTTCTAACCCTTACTGACCGAGACACAAACTGTAACCTCAAAAACTCATTAGGCTCACCTTGAAGGCATGAGGGTAGACCTCGTGTCCTTAATCTCGTCAGCAGAGCGTTATGTAGTTGTTTGATATAGCGGATTGCTTCTGCTATGACGGTTACCTGAATAAGGAACAGTTTCAATAAACATCTTTTATCCGTCTAGGTTTTCAATATCTTGACATTACACACATATAACACTTCACAGATTGTATATCAGTAATGTGTCTTTGGTGTCTCTCCAGTACAAATATCGCATGAACTTGTAACAGATGAATCTTTATAAACCTCAGTAATTAAGTTAACAGTGTGGCATTAAATATTAGAAACAGCAAAACCCCATGGATAATATTTAGTGGAGATTTTTTAAATCTTAAGATACAAACACTTTAAATTTCACTTATCATATCATATAAATATTTAACAACCAGTTGCTCTAGTTTTTCGTGTACAATTGACTACAAAATATCCAAAAAGAGATACTGACCTTAGGCACGTGCGGCTTTTGGGCGATACTGGGAACCATTGACCTGAGCTGACGATACTCTTGGATTCTTTGTAGCTTCCCATGAACCCGTTTCAATACCTTCTTCTTCACCAGTTCTCTGTACGTCGTGACAGCTTTGGAGGACCTCTGTCGACGGAACATGGATATCCGATTTTCTTGTACAACCAAATTCGATGGAACTCTCATGTTCTTGGTATGAAAGAAATGTTATCATATTAACGTTCTAAAGGTAAGAAAACGAATAAATTTTCCATTTTTACTGAATATTCAAATATAAGTGGAGAAAACAGACAAAAACAGTAGTGGTAGCATTAAAGAATCAAATGGAAACACAACAACACGACATGAAACAGACTTTACATCATTAAATGACTAAGAAAAACGTGTAGAATAAACACAACAACAACACGACATGAAACAGACTTTACATCATTAAATGACTGTAAGAAAAACGTGTAGAATAAACACAACAACAACACGACATGAAATAGACTTTACATCATTAAATGACTGTAAGAAAAACGTGTAGAATAAACACAACAACAACACGACATGAAACAGACTTTACATCATTAAATGACTGTAAGAAAAACGTGTAGAATAAACACAACAACAACACGACATGAAACAGACTTTACATCATTAAATGACTGTAAGAAAAACGTGTAGAATAAACACAACAACAACACGACATGAAATAGACTTTACATCATTAAATGACTGTAAGAAAAACGTGTAGAATAAACACAACATAAAACAGCCCTTATAAACATATTTCTATATGACGATTTACAAAAGTAAAAATAATGTCACGTTTAAGAAGACAATTTGACTAATGTTTTATCAGTAGAAATTCAATACCGAAATAACAAAGGAGATCAAACAAGGTGTGAATCACGTTTCTAAATATATTCACGTACATTTCTATAACATTGGCGGTTAACAACAAGAACCAGTTACCTGTATATTGTGTCTCGTGAAGCAGTTACCTTGTAAAGATTTTCAACCAGATGATAAGAAAGCTCTGAGTTGCCCTCTTGACCAACCCAAACTAACGTTTGTCACAAAAGGTCCGCTCTCTCTGTACGAAGTACATGTGATCACGTTGAGGACACCAATTTAAAAACTTCCACCACACTCAGCTGCTTATAACGACTGAGCCATTGCTCCCCAACTTTCCAGTCTATAACGTACGACGCGTATGAATACATGAAGGTCATATTTCAAAGAGTCTTTCATTACTCAACAGTTCTTTTCTTTAACTGCGTATTATCATAATAAAAATTTCACCGCTAAATAACGTGGACTTAACGAAGTGCTTGAAAATATACTCGTTACAAATGACGTTGATGTATTTCAAACTAATATAACCCGATGCGGAGGTCTACACTTTGGGGTGCAAAATAGACAGTGATTAAGAGAGTTTTAAAATATAACATAAGTTATCTATATCTGTAAACAGTTAAGACACTTCTTAAAATATCACAAGTTGTATATCTGTAAACAGTTCAGCAAGTTTTAAAAACATAACTTGTCTATATCTCTAAACAGCTCAGAAGGTTTTTAAAATATAACATAAGTTGTCTATATCTCTAAACAGTTGAGAAAGTTTTAAAAATATAACATAAGCTGTGTATGTCTGTAAACAATTCAGAAAGATATAAAAATATAACAGAAGTTGTCTGTATCTATAAACAACTCACAAAGTTTTAAAAATATAACATTAGCTGTCTATATCTGTAAACAGTTCAGAAAGTTTTAAATTCATAATAAATTGTCCATATCTGTTAACAACTCAGAGAGTCTTAGAAATATAACATAACTTGTTTATATCTGTAAACATTTCAGAAAGTTTTAGAATATCACAAGTTGTCTATATCTGTAAACAGTTCAGAAAGTTTTAGAAATGTATCATAATTTGTCTATAACTGTAAACATTTGAGAAAATTTTAGATATATGACATAAGTTGTCTATATCTGTAAACAAATCAGAAAGTTTTTTAAAATATAACATAAGTTGTATATATCTGTAAATAGTTCAGAAAGTTTTGAAAATATAACCTAAGTTGTCTATATCTCTAAACAGTTGAGAAAGTTTTAAATATATTAAGTAACCTGTGTATGTCTGTAAACAATTGAGAAAGATATAAAATATAACATAAGTTGTCTATATCTGCAAACAGCTCATAAGGTTTTAAAAATATAACATAAGCTGTCTATATCTATAAACAGTTCAGAAAATTTTAAAATTCTTAATAAGCTGTCTATATCTGTAAACAGTTCAGAAATTTTTAAAATTCTTAATAAGTTGTCTATATCTGTAAACAATTCAGAGAGTATTATAAATATAACATAACTTGCCTATATCTGTTAACAGTTCGGGAAGTTTTAGATATATCACAAGTTGTCTATATCTGTAAACAGTACAGAAAGTTTTAGAAATGTAACATAACTTGTCTATATCTGTAAACATTTTAGAAATTTTAGATATATGACATAACTTGTCCATATCTATAGACAGTTCAGAAATATTTTAAAATATAACATAAGTTGTCTATATCTGTAAACAATGAAGCTTGAAATATATCACATAAGTTGTATATTTCGGTAAACATTCAACTAAGTTTTAAATACATAAAATAACCTAATTTGTCTATATTTTCAAAGAGTCAAGTATGTTTTAAATATATAAGTAACCTATATCTGTAAACAGCCAACTAAGCTATAAATACATAAGTTGTCTATGTCTGTAAACAATTTAGAAAGGTTTAGGAATATAACATAAGTTGTTTATATCCGTAAATAATTCAGAAAGTTTAAAAAACATAACATACATTATCTATATCTGTAAACAGTTCAGAAAGTGTTTAAAATATTACAAGTTGTCTATATCTGTAAAGAGTTCAGAAAGTTGTAGAAATATAACGTAAGTTGTCTATATATATATAAACAATTCAGAGAGATTTAGAAATATAACATAAATTCACAATATCTGAAAGAACATCAGTAAATTTTAGAAATATCACATGATTTGTCTATATCTATAAACAGTTCAGAAAATTTTTAAAATGTCAGAAGGGTTCTATATCTGTAAACAGTTAATAAAGTTGTAGAAATGTGAGGTAAGCTGTCTATATCTATAAACAGTTTAGAATATTTTAAAAATATCACACGTTGTCTATATCTGCAAACACTTCAGGAAGTGTTAGACATATAATATAAGTTGTCTATATCTGTAAACAGTTCAGAAAGTTTTACAAATATAACATAAATTGTCTATATCTCTAAACAGTTCAGAAAGTTTTAAAAATATAACATAAGTTGTAAATATCTGTAAACAATTCAGAAAGTTTTAGAGTACTACACAAGTTTTTTATACCTGTAAACAATTCAGAAAGTTTTTAAAATATAACAAGTTGTCTATGTCTGTCAACAGTTAAGAAAGTTTTAGAATATAACACAAGTTGTCTCTATCTGGAAAGAGTTGGGAAAGTTTTAAAAATATAACAAAAGTTGTCTACATCTGTAAACAATGAAGCTTGAAATGTATAACATAAATTGTCTATTTCTGTAAACATTCAACTATGTTTTAATTGTATAAAATAACATAAATTATCTACATATATTATAACTTGTCTCTCTCTGTAAACACTGACGTAAGTTTTAATATCCAACATAAGTTGTTTAGTTCTATAAGCTGTCAAGAAAGCTTTAAATATGTATGTTATCTATATCTGTAAATTTCAAATATATTACCTAAATTGCTGATGTGTAAACAGCCAACTAAGTTTTAAGTGTATAAGTTGTCTACATCTGTAAACAGTCATTATGTTTTGAATATATAACATAAGTTGTTTATATCTGCAGACAGTCAACAAAGATTTAAATATCTAAGTTATCTATACCTGTAAACAGTTCAGAAAGTTTTAGAAATATAACATAAGTTGTCTATACCTGTAAACAGCTCAGAAAGTTTTAGAAATATGACATAAGTTGTCTCTACCTGTAAACAGTTCAGAAAGTTTTTAAAATACATAATACGTTGTCTACATCTGTAAACAATTCAGAAAGTTTAAAATACAACATCACCTGTTTATATCTGTAAACAGTTCAGCTAGTTTTCAAAATATCAAAAGTGTTCTATATCTGTAAAAACTTCAGAAGGTTTTAAAAATATAACATAAGTTGTGTATGTCTGTAAACAATTGAGAAAGATTTAAAAATATAACATTAGTTGTAAGCTGCTCAGAAAGTTTTAAAAATACAAAATAAGTTATCTCTATATTTAAACAGCTCAGAAAGTTTTCAAAATATAATATAATTTGTGTATAACTCTAAACAGTTGAGAAAATTTTAAAATATTACATAATGTTCACATTTTCCCTACAAAATGATAAAAAAGTTTTTTATTTTTATTTTCCCTTTTCTTGTTTTCATCTTTCAAAGCTCTACTCAAATAAGTGGTTAAGTCTAACAATGCAAAATGCATATTTTTTTCTTTATGTTCATTGGCCTTAAGATTTTGGCCAGCAGTGTTTGTGTAAACGGTCAAGTAACTTTTAAATATGTAAACTAACATAAGCTGTCTATATCTCTAAACACTCATGTAAGTTTTAAATATATAACATAAGTTATCTATATCTGTCAACATTCACATAAGTTCTAAACATATAACATTACTTGTGTATATTTGTAAGTAGTCAAGTAAGTTTTAAATATGTAACATAATTTGCCTTTATCTGTAAACATTCACATAAGTTTAAAATAAATAATATAACATAAGTTGTCTATATCTGTAAACATTCACATAAGTTTAAAATAAATAATATAACATAAGTTGTCTATATCTGTAAACATTCAAGTAAATTTTAAGTATATAATATAGTACATATAATATAATAGTTTTCTCAATAATATTAAAAAACTTCAAATAACTGTCAACAAATAATTTCTCACATCTCCTGCCAATTCTACACGTCTATCAAGGTTTTCAAATCCTTTCTTTTGTGTTGTAAATCCGAAGAATTACTTTGTGACCCGACAATGACCGAAGAAGGTTGAAACGTTTTTCGCTTAAAAAAAATTTTCTCAACTCATATCAGCTGTTTTTACATATATATTTTACATATATATTTTACATATATATTTTTCTCTACAAGTGAGTTTACTCGTCATCACACTAAACATATTGATAATTTTTAATTATGTAAAAAATTACCAGCTATTGACTACAACTGTCCCTATTACATATACCACACATTAAACTTAGATGCACAAAAAACTATTGACTACAACTGTCCCTATTACATATACCACACATTAAACTTAGCTGTACAAAAAACTATTGACTACAACAGTCCCTATAACATATACCACACATTAAACTTAGTTATACATAAAACAACTGACTACAATAGTCCCTGTTACATATACCACTCCTTAAACTAAGCTATATTAAAAACTATTAACTACAACTGTCTTTATTACTATACCACACATTAAACTTAGCTGTACAAAAACTATTGACTACAACTGTTCCTATTACATGTACCACACATTAAATTTAACATTTCTGTAACTGACATTAGAGTAAGTCTTTACAATCTAAGGTATAGCCTGTCAGAATTGACAGTGCAAGTAATACAATCCCCACCCTATAGTGTACTTTAGCCTCATATTTCATATCTGAGATAAAGTTTTTGAAATCAACTTTTATAGTAAAGAGGGCTACAAGTGCAGTTGAGGTAGTCAAACGTTTGTGAGCGAATTAAAAGGAATATAACTAGCTGAATTTCCCAATAACTTTGACGGAAGTTATGTAAGTTCATGATTAATGAAAGTTTATCTTTGTATATCAAAAGTTCTTTCCTTTATATATAACTTTTTAAAAAAACTCAAAACGCCTATTAAAAACAGGGCCTGGCATGGCCAAGCGCGTAAGGCGTGCGACTCGTAATCCGAGGGTCGCGGGTTCGCGCCCGCGTCGCGCTAAACATGCTCACCCTCCCAGCCGTGGGGGCGTATAATGTGACGGTCAATCCCACTATTCGTTGGTAAAAGAGTAGCCCAAGAGTTGGCGGTGGGTGGTGATGACTAGCTGCCTTCCCTCTAGTCTTACACTGCTAAATTAGGGACGGCTAGCACAGATAGCCCTCGAGTAGCTTTGTGCGAAATTCCAAAACAAACAAATAAAAAACAGAAAATGTGAATCCGTAAATTCATGCCAAATTTTGTGAAGGTTTATAATGAGGGTCGAAGTAGTGGTAAAAAATATCACTAAATGCAAAACTGAAAATTTGTGTGTATTTCCTCATGGATAACATGAGCCTGGTTATCAAATTTGGTGAAGATCCACGCACATCCTGGGAAGTGTTTACATGTATATACCACAGACAGCACAATTATATTTATATAGATGACGACAGTGCATAAGATCTATGTGTGATGTATTCATTACGTCATATCTTCACCCTGAGAAGAAAAAATAAAGTTCTCGGTAACGGAAAAGGGGAACGAAACAGGAAAATTGTGACCCCTATCGCAAATCTACATGCACACAGGATAAAAAAAAAAAAAAAAATCCCTAAGTTGGGGTTTGCACATCGCATAAAAAAGTTTTTCCAGTGTCATATAAGCACGAGTTTCCTTATAGTATTATTTATGAATTGCATTCGTGACATATACATAGAATAATTATTCGTAAAAATTAGTCATATCAACAACTTCTAATATATAGAAAAGCCCGCACGTTTTGGTCGCAATATAGGTCTTTATGTCATGTTGCTCACCAACAAAAGTATAACCTAATATTGGTGTCACTCTATGTACTGAAAGTATAATATGAAATGTATAGACAACAAAACTAAAAAAATATTTATTGATTTCTTTAAGCCGAGACTTCGTTGGTTAAAGAGGTTTATTTTTATTAAAAGCGTTCGTAATAAAACAGAAATTAATTTAATTTTGAAACAACTTAAATTTAAAATTGAAATTCACGATAAATCGTCCTAGTCTGTGATGTCACACTACCTACTTATTTTAGGCTTATAATACCAAACGGTATAATATTTGTTTCAAAGGACACACACACCCTCAAATCCCCTTTAACCCCGTCACTAAAATCGTAATTAGCAGACAATGATTGGCTTATTTTATCTGGATAAACACATTTGGCTTTTATGACTCCTATTTCGATAATCTATGCATGGCCTGACGTAACTCACATTCGCTTTTTTACAGGTTAGATAACACTAGTCAACAAATTTTTTCGAAATCTCAGTTGCATAAGATTTTTTTACTCATTCTCACCCTTTGTGACCTGCTAAATTCAAATATGAAAACGGTTCAGCTCTACATGCTCTAGTTTTAATGCAATTTTAAGTTTTTCATTCTAGCCATTTGTGGTCAAATTAACACGTTTCCTGCGATGCCTATATTGGCAAACCGGCAACTGCTGCGATGCTCTTGTACATCTGACAGCTTCAGTGCTGCATGAGCAATGATAACGTGAGGTTGTCGTTACACTTGTCTCTAGCCTGCAACTTAGTTGAAGGTAAGACAATAGTGGGACACCGGTGGGTCCCATCGCAGGAAACGTGTTAATTACTTACACGTTTATGTTATCAACAGAGATATTAAAATTGTTTAGATTTTGTGGTCAAATTAATTACTTACACGTTTATGTTATCAACAGAGGTATTAAAATTGTTTTGATATTGTTTCAGATCTGATCATGGCTACAAGGATACGTCAATGTGAGAACAAGCCGGACGCTTTCTGTTATATTTGTGGTGCTTCACGCTTATTCGTCAAAGGCGTAATATAACATCGTTTGTGAGGCGTGTTTATAAAGCGTACTTTGGACTTGCTCTTGGTGATCAAGACAAGAAATGGGCCCCACATATTGTGTGTCATAACTGCGAGGAAATGCTGCGTGACTGGACAAAAGGGAAACGTAAGGGTTTACCTTTCCGGATTCCCATGACCTGGCGAGAACACAACTGACTGCTATTTTTGTCTGGTCAATACAAAGGGCATTGGCAAGAAAAACAGACACAAAATCTCATATCCTAGTATCCCCTCAGCAATCCGACCTACTCTGCACTCTGATGAGCTCCCAATCCCAGTTTTTAAAGGATTTCTTCCATCTGAAGATGTGGGTAGTGACCAAGAGCAAGAGACTGCTGATGAAACTCAAGAAATACTTTCAGAATCTGGCGATCCTTCTTATGAGACCCAACAGTCATTAACTCCTCAACCGTTTAGCCAGCCAGAGTTGAATGACCTTGTGCGTGATTTGGGTCTCTCCAAAAATGCAGCTGAAGTGTTAGCTTCCAGGATGCAAGAAAAGAATCAGCTGAGCCATACAACTAAAGTGTCATACTTCCGAAATCGGGAGCAGGCTTTTGTGCCATTTTTTACAGAGGAGAATATGTTTGTTTATTGTCATAATATCTCAGGTCTTCTCCAGGAATTAGGGATGCCAGTATACCATCCAAATGACTGGCGATTATTTCTAGATTGTTCTAAGCAAAGTTTGAAGTGCATTCTACTTCATAATGGCAATGTCTATGCAGCTGTTCCAATTGGACACTCTGTGTATTAACGAGAGGAATATAATGACATTAAGATTGTGATTGACCTACTAAAATACCACGAACACAACTGGACAATTTGTGTGGACCTCAAAATGGTTAATTTCCTCCTAGGTCAACAAAGAGGATTTACAAAGTACCCCTGCTATCTTTGCATGTGGGACAGCCGAGCTCGAGAAAAGCACTGGAACCAGAAGGAGTGGCCCATACGTGACTCTGAAGGCAGGTATGCCAAATATTGTCAACGATCCAATTGTTAGTCGAGAAAAGATCATATTTCCTCCTCTCCATATCGAGCTGGGCTTGATGAAACAGTTTATGAAGGCATTGAATACTGACGGTGAATGCTTCCAACACATATTTTCTGTGCTCCCTGGTTTGTCCTTCGAGAAGATCAAGGCAGGTGTTTTTGATGGACCACAGATTCGTGCACTTGTACGTGATCAAGAATTTGCCAGAAAGATGAACGACAAGGAAAGGACTGCATGGCTTTCATTTGTGGCGGTGATGGCAAACTTTCTCGGTAATAAAAAAGCTGACAACTATGAAACCCTTGTAGCGAATATGTTGTCAGCTTTTCACGATCTTGGATGTAACATGAGTGTCAAACTCCATTACCTGTACAGTCATCTTGATAGATTCCCTGAGAACCCAGGAGCTGTAAGTGACGAGCAAGGCGAGCGGTTCCATCAGGACCTCAAGACCATGGAAGAGCGTTACCAAGGGAGATGGGACAAACATATGATGGCAGATTACTGCTGGAGCATTAAACGAGAATGCCCTGAGATAGTCCACAAACGCAAGAGCTACAAGCGGAAATTCATGCCTGAGTAGACTGCAATTGAGCTTTGCCTCCTCATGGTAGCAAATGTCTTATCTACTAATCAGTTTTATATAAATACATTGAATTATAACTTGATATAAAATTGAATTTATATAAATAACTTGAATACATTTATACTATCTTGCATTTTCTTTTTTATTACCCAGCTATATTAAAGAGTTTTATAACATATTTTATCACATATTTTTCATGATAGACTACGACGTCAATGTGATGATAACGAAATTTTGAGATTTTCAAATACCTTGATTGCAAAAAAGTAGGGCCCAGCATGGCCTAGCGCGTAAGGCGTGCGACTCGTAATCCGAGGGTCGCGGGTTCGCGCCCGCGTCGCGCTAAACATGCTCGCCCTCCCAGCCCCACGGCTGTATAATGTGAGGGTCAATCCCACTATTCGTTGGTAAAGAGTAGCCCAAGAGTTGGCGGTGGGTGGTGATGACTAGCTGCCTTCCCTCTAGTCTTACACTGCTAAATTAGGGACGGCTAGCACAGATAGCCCTCGAGTAGCTTTGTGCGAAATTCCCAAACAAACCAAAAAAAAGGCAAAAAAGTAGAACACTGAGGAAAAAACTAACTTCAGATCTGAAATCAGGGCAAGAAATTATGTAATACCAAGTGTTTGACATAAATGCAACAAAAACTTTGTTGACCTGTGTAATATATGTAAAAAAACATATCCATAGTTTTTACCTTGAAAAACAAAACACAAGTTTTTTAAAAAAATAAATACCTAACTTGACTCGATACATTTTCTTCTTTCCATACATCTGCAACCAGATAAGTAAATATGTAATATTTCAAACATTTAGATATGAATAAATATAAGATAATTACTAACAAAAATAATATTTTGTTTTGTTAAAATTTCCATCAGAAATCTTTAATCCAAGCTTTTGTGAAGCGATACAAAAATTTTAAAGTTCAGCCTACCATGCTATAAGAATGCATTTGATTTATTTTGGGCACATTTCGATAAATTAGCAATCAAAAAATAATACAATAAAACGTAAAAGATAAAATAAACCTGGGAATAATTTTAAGAAGTTTCAGTGATTACCTTATTTTTTTCCTTTCAGCTTATGTATTGTAATTGTAAAACCTCTTAATCCCATTGTTAGGCCTAATTAGATAGTGTCTATATTAGTGATAAATTTAAAAAAACAACTCCATGTTTTTAACAAACGTAACATTAATAGTGCAATTATTTAACGCTCATTTAAAACTGTTATTGAATGATGCTTTGAACACTCTTTCACAAGTCTTAATCATATTCATAATTTTAAATTATGTAAGAAATTACCAACTCATTTTTTCAATTGTGCTTGTTTGTTTGTTCATTTGTTTTTGAATTTCACACAAAGCTACTCGAGGACTATCTGTGCTAGCCGTCCCTAATTTAGCAGTGTAAGACTAGAGGGAAGGCAGGTTATTGGGTTGTGCCTAACTTAGTTTCAACAGACAACTAACGTGCTAAATATATTTGTTTAGTATAAGTTTAAAAAAGATATTAATATCATTAAAATTAAAAATATCATTGTATCTTAAAAATAATATAAGATTTATAATTACACAATTGAGGAAAGGTGATAATTAGCAAAATTACTTGAATGAACTGAGATTCAATCAAAGGAGTGACACTGTGAGAAAGAGGCTTGCACTTGTTTTTTGATTTTAAAGAATGGTCTTCGAAATTGCTAATAGAAGGAAACAATGATCCTGTAAAACATGAAGCACTTTTCAAAAATAGAAGATAGAAAATAGAAAATGTAAAAGGATCACTTCGATTGTTTGTTTGTTTTGTGAATTTCGCGCAAAGCTATTTGCGTTAGCCGACCCTAATTTAGCAGTGTAAGACTAGAGAGAAGACAGCTAGTAATCACCACCCACCGCCAACTCTTGGGCTACTCTTTTACCAACGAATACTGAGATTGACCGTCACACTATAACGCCCCCACAGCTGAAAGGGCGAGCATGTTTGGTGCGACGATTCGAACCCACGACCCTCGGATTACACACTTGGCCATGTCGGGTCCCACTTTGATTGGGAAACTGAATTGCAGATAAAAGTGTTTTAAGTAAATTCATGTTCTGTAACATTGGCCTATAAGCTCCTCAACAGATACAAAATATAAATTGTTTTTATAGATTAATTTTTAAAAACGATCTAAGTAGAAGTAGAATCACTAACGTTTTACTGCAGAGAAAAGTCTATCAAATTTGAACTGGTTTCACGGTACTCCGCCTGGTGGTTCGAATCAAAGTACATTTAAAATACAAAGAAAGTAATCGATAGAGTATTTGCACATACTTCGAAACCATGTGTTATGGGACATCTTGTGGTAAATATATTAATAACATCTTTACTGAAGGTCTTGAGGTAAAGTTATTGACAACATATTTTCTGGACACCTGCAGTACAGATTTCGATATTTTTTCCTCATCAGAAAATGAAAAAAAAAGCTTTGTGAATCAAATATATTAATTTTACATCATCATTTTCTCTCTTCCAATATTTAAACTTGTAAATGTTCTTGTAATTTTAATGTGGATTTTTAATTCGTGTAGCACCTAACGTTCACCACAGTAGACAAGTGGAAAACTTGGAACCAGTGCAATGTCTCACTAGATGGCCTGGCATGGCCAAGCGCGTAAGGCGTGCGACTCGTAATTCGAGGGTCGGGGGTTCGCGCCCGCGTCGCGCTAAACATGCTCGCCCTCCCAGCCGTGGGGGTGTATAATGTGACGGTCAATCCCACTATTCGTTGGTAAAAGAGTATCCCAAGAGTTGGCGGTGGGTGGTGATGACTAGCTGCCTTCCCTCTAGTCTTACACTGCTAAATTAGGGACGGCTAGCACAGATAGCCCTCGAGTAGCTTTGTGCGAAATTCCAAAACAAACAAAGTCTCAGCGGACAATGTCTCACATCCGTGAATACTGACTATGGCTTTAAACTAAGATTTGATATTGCATTCCTATTCATAAATACTGATTTTTGCAAATATTTTTCGTTACCTTTATAGAGCATAAGATGCATACCTTGTGAAAAATTATAGTTATATGGAATCAATGTGGGAAACAAATAAAGTCGATCACCAATATTTCTCTAATTTTTTATAAGTATTGAAGAAGTGTTTAAAACTATGTTTTACTTTTGAGGATTTATTTGCTCTAAGTTTTCTTTACATGAATTGAATCGTCCTAGTGTTTGTTTTGTGTTCAGACAAAAATGTGATTGACAATTGTGTTATTGAAATAGAAACATTTCTTTCTAATGAGTCGCCAGCTATATGTAACAAAGTGCCAAATTTTTTGAAGCAATGTGTATCTTCTCATATATACAAATTCATACTATAATTACTAAGTTACATACCTAATTAGAGTCTCACTTCGAAACAAACTCACCTAATACTGCCAGCAATCAAACGTATAAGATGTCTTCAAAAATAAATAAACAGGTTAATTGTATAAAAGTATTTGTGTCAGACATTGTTCTATTTTACCAAAACCTAGTTTGACATAGTCTAGTGAGACTTTGTTCGGTGAGACGTTCTATTTTTCCAAAAGTTGGTTTGACATTGTCTAGTGAGACTTTGTTCGGTGAGAAATTGTTCTATTTACCAAGCGTTGGCTTGACATTGTCTGGTGAGACTTCGACCGGTGAGACATTGCTCTATTTTTCCCAAACCTGGTTTGACATTGTTTAGTGAGACTGATCGGTGAGATATTGCCCGTACAGTGGAAGACTTGTTTCGAACACTGGTGTTTTGGTTTAAGATGTGTGTATATGTTATCAGTTAGCATTTTATCTCTCTTGGTGAGAACTCGGATTTACAATGTTAAAATCAGTGAATCAATACCACACGGTAGTCAGAACAGATAGCCCGATATGTTACATGAAAATACAAACACATTTGGTCTTGAATTTCTTTCAGTCTTTAGGATGTAATGATTCAACTTATCTGTTGAGAAACTTGCTGGTTTCAGCATTTAAATTATTCAAATACTTTCTGTTTTTGAAACTGATAAAGACAATACATTTATATTGAATAAATAAAGACATTGGTACAGTTATCTTTAATACAAAAAGACAACAGTAGACTTACATTGAATGAATAAAGACTTTGGTACAGTTATCTTGAATACAAAAAGACTCTAATAGACTTACATTGAATGAATAAAGACATTAGTACAGTTATATTGAATAAATAAAGACATCAGTACAGTTATATTAAATAAATAAAAGCAATACTACAGTTATATTGAATAAATAAAAATAATACTAGAGTTAAATTGAATAAATAAGGACAATAGTACAGTTATATTGAATCAATAAAGACAATAGCAAAATTATATTGAATAAATAAAAACAACAGTATCATTAAAATGAATAAATAAAAATAGTACAGTTATATTGAATAAATAAAAATAGTACAGTTATATTGAATAAATAAAATCAATAGTGCTGTTATATTGAATAAATAGAGAAAATGATAGTTATATTCAATAAATAAAGACAATAGTGCTGTTATATTGAATAAATAGAGAAAATAATAGTTATATTCAATAAATAAAGACAACAGTATTGTTATTTTCAATAAATAAGGACAATAGTACAGTTATATTGAATAAATAAAGACAATAGTACTGTTATATTCAATAAATAAGGACAATAGTACAGTTATATTGAATAAATAAAGGCAATAGTATAGTTATATTTTATAAATAGAGAAAAACGTACTGTTATATTCAATAAATAAAAACAATAGTACTGTTATATTCAACAAATAAGGACAATAGTACAGTTATATTGAATAAATAAAGAAAATAGTATAGTTATATTTTATAAATAGAGAAAAACGTACTGTTATATTCAATAAATAAAGACAATAGTACTGTTATTTTCAATAAATAAGGACAATAGTACAGTTATATTCAATAAATAAAGACAATAGTACTGTTATATTCAATAAATAAGGACAATAGTACAGTTATATTGAATAAATACAAACAATAGTACTGTTATGTTGAATAAATAAAGGTAATAGTACAGTTATCTTATTCATATGTAGATAGTCAGTCAGAGTCTGTCGGGCCTTTAAAAAGTAATCTCTTATCCTACTGTGAGGATATATTACAAAAAATTAAAAATAGTTGAGTCGGTTTTGAAGAGACATTAGATCCATAGACAGAAAACTTTGGATTCGTACTTACATTAACGTTAGATTAATAGATTAAAACTAGTATTGTCAGACTTAAAATAACATTAAATCTATAAATTAAAACAGTGGTGTCACTCTTAGAATAACGTTACATACAATGATTAAAAACAGTGGTTTCAACCTTACAATAATATTAGATGTACAAATCTGATATAAGATTAACGAAAACTATATCTAGCGACCTATATGCATATAACAATAAACTATTGAATGTTTTGGTTGATCTAATAGAACTTCTCCTAACTAATAAACATTCAGTTAAAGATATATTTGAATTTCATGAGCATTTCGAAAATATACACTGATTTCAACTTATGCACAATGCTAGTTCTGTTCTAGTCTTGCCCGCAACGCTTGTATGTTTTTAAATGTTGATGTTATTTTCTGCAAATTTGTTGTGTTTATTGAGTAATCACAGAAGATGGCGTATGATGGAAAAAAAGACAGCATTCACACTTGCAGATATGTCATCTCCTCAGATGAGTCCTGTTTCCGGCTTCATAAAGCTGGAGATAGCATTTGTGTTTGTTATTTACCAGGAAAACAGATGTGGGAAGAGTGTCTCTTCTCGCAGGGAATCCACAGGAGGTAGTGCAGTACGTGAGTGGGCAGCTAGCTATTCATTATGGTAAAAAACGTAAATGAAACCTAGTAAAGGCACGATATGGAGACGGTATTTTTACCATATGCTAGCTAGAGCAAGGTTTGATGATAAACTTTGTGTTCCAGAATGACAATGCTACTGCCCACACTGTGTGTATTATACATGATTATCTCCACCAGGAGGAAGTTAAAAGATTGTTGTGGCCAACAAAGTTTTCATATTGTAAGCCCATTGAAAACTAAAGGACAGAACAGAGCCGGAAAATTGCTAACCTCAACCAAAAATCAGCTATTACACCTTACTTACATCATCTTCTATTGACAAGTTAGGATGAAAAAGGGACATTACATCAATAACCTCATCGACAACATGACACATCGCCTTGTACAGGTTATTATGGTGCAAGAGAACCAACCAAGTATTGAATGTTTAATATGAATTGATATAAGGGTACAGACGGTGTTTATAATAATTTGGTGATATATTTATCCTTGTATATCTTTTGCTAAGGTTTCTTTGTGATAAGTGTAATGGTGGGGTAAAAGTCTTTCTACAGGAGTCTGATGTCATCAGATCATGATAACTTGTTTGTTTGTTTCAGAATTTCGCGCAGAGCTACACGAGGGCTATCTGCGCTAGCCGTCCTTAATTTAGCAGTGTAAGACTAGAGGGACGGCAACTAGTCATTTCCTCCTACCGCCAACTCCTGGGCTACTTTTTAACCGACGAATAGTGGGATTCACCGTGACTTTATAACGCCCTCACGGCTGAAAGGTCGAGCATAATTGGTGTGACGGGGATTCGAACCCGCGTCCCTTGGATTACAAGTCAAGTGCCATTAACCACCTGGCCAAGCCGAGCCAATCATGATAGTGATGTTTCATTTAAAACTTTATTTTCAAACTAAAAATTCAGGATTGAACACAACTGGCAGGAGTTTGGAAAACTTCTTCTCTTCGTCCACATCTGTGAGAAAGAAGAGGTGAAAAATATTTAATAACTGAAAATAAATTTGTAATAAATTAAAAGTTTCGAGTTTTTGAGTTCCTTCCAGCAGAACATTCGACTAGTTTGTTTCCATCATCTTACTTTCTGTTCGATCTTTCTGAGTTAACTCATTATGTGTTGCTTGTTACTGTACGTAATATTAAGGATGATGTTTATAAAGACCACATTTATAATAATAAAACAACCTCTGTATGTGTGTGACCGACGTGGTTACAAAACGAAGTCACCTAGAAACCTAAACGTTTGCACACATACTAAAGAGATTCTGAGGGTGTGAACCTAGGTATTTTTTTTTGGATATGACTTCCAGAAAATGTTGGACAAATTTTTGCCCTATAGCCCTTAGCCCGATGATTCTGCTTCCTGAAATATAGCTAATCTCACTTCCTGAATGAACGATATATTTTATACCGTTGTTAGACAACAAAAAATCTCACAAAATCAGTCAAATAGACAGAAAATGATCTTATTTTACCATAAACGAACAAAATTCAACATGTTATTAAACTAAACATTTGTTAACGACCTATGCTATTTTCTACCTGTATTAGTGAAACAGAGAAAATATGTAAAAAATAGAATATAAAAGGTAATATTATTGCTTTCAAAACCTAAAATTAAATTTATACTCTTCAAAAAAAGAAACGCAAAAGGGATATTTTTTGATGCTCACGGGGGGCATACTCGTTATTGTTGTTGAGTGACGTTAAACTTCAACTAGTGAGCGTGGACTTCGCCTTTGCAGACTTTGGATGTTCAGCAGTGACTGTGCAAAGTTTCACACATGCCATACAAAACTACCCGAAATAAACTTGTTGACAATTTGTCTCAAATTTTGCCTTTTGCGTTTCTTTTTTTAAAGAGTATAGTTTGGGAAAAGGTTTCAACGAAAACAATGGTAAAATACTGACGATTCCGCGATAAGAGTTCACGCATAAACAAATGTGTAAAGAATCAAAATAGAAATATTTACTTTAAACAATAAGGCTTCTCATAGAAACAATATCTTTGAAAAGGTTTTATTGGTAATATCTCATATTTAAAATATGTTCAAAATAAACACACGCGTGCGCGAAGAGATACAGTCCACCAGTGAACTTTTAATCGAAAAACCACAATGAGTCAGGACCTTTCTTCAGTGAGTGAATAATTACGTTGTACATACAGCTGTTCCAAAACTGGTTTTAATCAGAACGATCATTTTTAATTATAAATATTTATGTTTTTTTTATATTAGTTACTTCCCATAGCAAACTTGTTAAGCACATGTGGTATGTTGTTGTCCTATTTTTTAGTTTTAAACCATATGTTATTTTCAATAATAACATGTTTCCAAACGTCTTGCAACGTTACAGTGTGCTTGAAAGGGTTAGGCTAAACAGCTCGGATTGTGTCTCAGGTTTAATAAATAATTATATTCTTAAAGGAAAAAACTAGAATTGCAATAATAATAATACCTGTTGTAATTTCATTAGAAGCTACAGTTTTTACTTTACAAAATGCAAAAATATTTATAGAACACACTTTTCTATGACAAGATTTGACACAAGTTTTAAAGGTAGTTTAAAGGTTTTAGTATTTCAATCGCCCCGGCATGGCCAAGCGTGCTAAGGCGTGCGACTCGTAATCTGAGGATCGTGGGTTCGTATCCCTTTCGCGCCAAACATGCTCGCCCTTTCAGCCTTGTGGGCGTTATAAAGTAACAATTAATCGCACTATTCGTTAGTAAAAGAGTAGCCCAAGAGTTGGCGGTGGGTGGTGATGACTAGCTGCCTTCCCTCTAGTCTCGCACTGCTAAATTAGGGACGGCCAGCGCAGATAGCCCTTGAGTAGCTTTGCGCGAAATTCGAAAACAAAACAAATCATTAAGGAGCTAATTTGTGTCCGTGAAAATTATTTTGAATATAAGAATACGTTTTTAGACAAATTAATAATTAGTTGTCACCCCTGTAACGGATAAGTGGCTGAATATCAGTAATAAATCTCATACGGTTAAAAAAGTTAAAATGACATCTAGAAACAAACACTCACAATTAAAAAATCCAACTTCCGAATATTTCAAAAGAAAGTGTTTGCAGTTAAATGCGAGAAAAGCTACATTTCGTTCGTTTGTCCATCAGGACAACAAAGATGCTCTTCTGGTTCCAAATGTTACAATGTTTATCTCTTTCCTACTTCAGCGTTCTATCCTGTTCACTTTTCCAAGAGTAACTTGTTTTTTGATCCCAACGCTACTTCACTCCTGCAAGATATGTGGAAGGATAGTTATACAGTTCACATCTGGAACCAAATAGTCCAACGTAAACACCATAAGCCAGGAGACGGGAGTCCAATGGATCACCTTTTTAAGGAGAATTGTCCAGTAACTTATTCTTACATTATGAAACAAGGTCCAGTAAGTTAAATATTGATTCACCTTCTATATATATTTTGAAACATGTTCCAGTAAGTTAAATATTGATTAACCATCTACAAATAGTGTGCACAAATTTACCTTTGAAATACACTCCAAAACACCAACTGTAGTAATGTAACATGAACTCTTGTGTTCCAAACAAAATATTATCGCTGTTTAATGTAAATGGTGCATAATTTGTAATTGAGAAAAAATTAAAAACTGGAGGTGCATTTATTGTTTGTAAGTTTGTAAAACAATTATAAATGTATCAGTGGAGACACCCTGAACGAAGCCTCTAATGTGAGACGACCAGAATTACTTACTTAAATATACTGTGGTTACTCTTCAAAATTCCTCTTCCACACAGAACAAGATACGACTGAGACAAGTTGCAGTATATTTTAGGAATGTTTTGATCTTACATGTAAAACGAAAATATCATACGATATATTCAAGATCAGATATTTGAAGACTCGTAGAAGTCACAACGTGTCTGTGCTACACCCATATTAGTTATAATAAGTTGTTGTTGTTGTTGTTTTGAATTAAGCACAAAGCTACACAATGGGCCATCTGTACTCTGCCCACCACAGGTATCGAAAGCCGGATTTTAGCGTGTAAGTCCGCAGACATACCGCTTAGCCACTGGGGGGTTGTTATAATAAGAATAGCTGCTTAGTTTATGTTCAATGTTGTTGTCATAAAGGTTCGAAGATCTCGTCACATGATTTTACTGTACCTAAATAATATTAATAATAACCGATGTTCTGTATTCAAGGTCCACAGAGACTGACAAACCATTTACAGATTGTGACAACGTATCTACAGATCGTGACAACTCATTAACATATGGTGACAACTCATCTACAGATAGTGACAATTCTACTGATAGTGAGATAGCTTACAAAGTTACATATTCACAAACATAGTTTTAACATACGTACCACTTAGACTTCTGTCTTTACTGAAGTTGTTGTAGTTAGTATGTCTTAAATAGAGAAAATAATAGTTATATTTGATAAATAGAGAAAATAGTACTGTTATGTTCAATAAATAAAGACAACAGTACTGTTATTTTCAATAAATAAGGACAATAGTACAGTTATATTGAATAAATAAAAACAATAGTACTGTCATGTTGAATAAATAAAGGTAATAGTACAGTTATCTTATTCATATGGTGATAGTCAGTCAGTGTCTGTCGGGCCTTTAAAAAGTAATCTCTGATCCTACTGTGAGGATATGTTACAAAAAAATAAAAAATAGTTGAGTCGGTTTTGAAGAGATATTAGATCCATAAACAGAAAACACTGGTTTCGTACTTACATTAACGTTAGATTAATAGACAAAAACTAGTATTGTCAGATTTAAAATAACATTAAATCTATAAATTAAAACAGTGGTGTCACTCTTAGAATAACGTTACATACAATGATTAAAACAGTGGTTTCAACCTTACAATAATATTAGATGTACAGATCCGATATAACATTAACGAAAACTATATCTAGCGACCTATATGCATATAATAATAAACTATTGAATGTTTTGGTTGATCTAATAGAACTTCTCCTAACTAATAAACATTCAGTTAAAGAGATATTTGAATTTCATGAGCATTTCAAAAATATACACTTATTTCAACTTATGCACAATGCTAGTTCTGTTCTAGTCTTGCCCGCACCCCTTGTATGTTTTTAAATGTGATGTTATTTTCTGCACATTTGTTGTGTTTATTGAGTAATCACAGAAGATGGCGTATGATGGAAAAAAAGACAGCATTCACACTTGAAGATATGTCATCTCCTCAGATGAGCCCTGTTTCCGGCTTCATAAAGCTGGTGATAGCATTTGTGTTTGTTGTTTACCAGGAAAACAGATGTGGGAAGAGAGTCTCTTCTCGCAGGGAATCCACAGGAGGTAGTGCAGTACGTGAGTGGGCAGCTAGCTATTCATTAT
Organism: Tachypleus tridentatus; assembly: GCF_004210375.1. Taxonomy (NCBI): domain Eukaryota; kingdom Metazoa; phylum Arthropoda; class Merostomata; order Xiphosura; family Limulidae; genus Tachypleus; species Tachypleus tridentatus. The sequence continues at coordinate 177,009,028 of NC_134825.1, forward strand.
GGTAAAAAACGTAAATGACACCTAGTAAAGGAACGATATGGAGACGGCACTTTTTATCATATGCTAGCTAGAGCAAGGTTTGATGATAAACTTTGTGCTCCAGAATGACAGTGCTACTGCCCACCATGTGTGTATTGTACATGATTATCTCCACCAGGAGGAAGTTAAAAGATTGTTGTGGCCAACAACGTCTTCATATTGTAAACCCATTGAAAAATAAAGGGCAGAACAGAGACGGAAAATTGCTAACCTCGACCAAAAATCAGCTATTACACCTTACTTACATTATCTTCTATTGACAAGTTAGGATGAAAAAAGAGGGATTACATCAATAACCTCATCGACAACATGACACATTGCATGGTACAGGTTATTATGGTGCGAGTGAACCAACGAAGTACTGAATGTTTAATATGAATTGATATAAGGATACAGACGGTGTTTATAATAATTTGGTGATATATTTATCCTTGTATATCTTTTGCTAAGGTTTCCTTGTGATAAGTGTAATGGTGGCGTAAAAGTCTTTCTACAGGAGTCTGATGTCATCAGATCATGATAACTTGTTTGTTTGTTTCAGAATTTCGCGCAAAGCTAAACAGTGGCTATCTGTCGCCCCTAATTTAGCAGTGTAAGACTAGAGGGAAGGCAGCTAGTCATTTCTATCCACCGTCAACTCTTAGGCTACACTTTGACTAACAAATAGTTGGATTGACCACCACGTTATAACGCCCCTACGACTGAAAGGGCGAGCATGTTTGGTGTGACGGGGATTCGAATCCGCGTCCCTTGGATTACGAGTCGAGTGCCATTAACCACCTGGCCAAGCCGGGCCAATCATGATAGTAATGTTTCATTTAAAACTTTATTTTTAAACTAAACATTCAGAATTGAACACAACTGGCGGGAGTTTGGTGAAACTTCTTCTCTTCGTCTACATATGTGAGAAAGAAGAGGTGAAAAATATTTAATAACTGAAATAAATTTGTAATAAATTAAAAGGTTTGAGTTTGTGGGTGATCTCCATGCTGCACGTGTGAAGTGTTGTAATAACGTCAAGAAACTGTTAAATAATAGAGTGTTTAAAACAGTTTAGGGTATCTGAAACGGTGAGGTTATTCGACTAAACGACTATACCAGATTTTTATTATTTTCTTTAGTGAAATGGTATCAGAACGAAGAGTCCAGCAGAAGGAGTGGACCTTCGAATACTGAACACACTTTACATTCGACTAGTTTGTTTCCATCATCTTACTTTCTGTTCGATCTTTCTGAGTTAACTCATTATGTGTTGCTTGTTACTGTACGTAATATTAAGGATTATGTTTATAAAGCCCACATCTATAATAATAAAACAACCTCTGTATGTGTGTGACCGACGTGGTTACAAAACGAAGTCACCTAGAAACCTAAACGTTTGCAGACATACTAAAGAGATTCTGAGGGTGTGAACCTGGGTAGTATTTTTTAGATATGACTTCCAGTAAATGTTGGACAATTGTTTGCCCTATAGCCCTTAGCCCGATGATTCTGCTTCCTGAAATATAGCTAATCTCACTTCCTGAATGAACGATATATTTTATATCTTTGTTAGACAACAAAAAATCTTACAAAATCAGTGAAATAGACAGAAAATGATCTTATTTTACCATAAACGAACAAAATTCAACATGTTATTAAACTAAACATTTGTTAACGATCTATGCTATTTTCTACCTGTATTAGTGAAACTGAGAAAATATGTAAAAAATAGAATATAAAAGGTAATATTATTGTTTTCAAAACCTAAAATTAAATTTAATTTGGGAAAAGGTTTCAACGAAAACAATGGTAAAATACTGACGATTCCGCGATAAGAGTTCACGCATAAATAAATGTGTAAAGAATCAAAATAGAAATATTTACTTTAAAAAATAAGGCTTCTCATAGAAACAATATCCTTAAAAAGGTTTTATTGGTGATATCTCATATTTAAAATATGTTCAAAATAAACACACGGGCGCGCGAAGAGATACAATCCACTATTGAACTTTCAATCTAATAACCACAATGAGTCATGACTTTTCTCCAGTGATTGAATAATTACGTTGTACATGCAGCTGTTCGAAAACTGGTTTTAATCAGAACGATCATTTTTAATTATAAATATTTATGTTTTTAATATTAGTTACTTCCCATAGCAAACCTGTTAAGCGCATGTGGTATGTTGTTGTTCTAGTTTTAAACCATATGTTATATTCAATAATAACGTTTCCAAACGTGTTGGAATGTTACAGTCTGCTTAATAGGGTTAGGCCAGATAGCTCGGATTGTGGAAGTCTCAGGTTTGATAAATAATTATATTCTTAAAGGAAAAAACTAGAATTGCAATGATAATAATAGCTGTTGTTATTTTCTTAGAAGCTACAGTTTTTACTTTACAAAATGCAAAATTATTTATAAAACGCACTTTTCTATGACAAGTTTTGACACACGTTTTAAAGGTAGAGGTTTTAGTGTTCAAATCAACATTCAAGAACCTAATAGTATATAAATATTAAAAGTGACAGTGGTTACTTACGCATATTTATACCAATTTCCGGGAGCTGAAATATTAATTATTTATAGCTGAAGTGTTTAAAAAATTGAAATGTTTTTCGAAATATTAAGAAATATAAAGATATATAGAAATGTGCTTAGATGTTTGTTAATTGTGGGATTGTTAGATATATAGAAATGTGCTTAGATGTTTGTTAATTGTGGGATTGTTAGATATATAGAAATGTGCTTAGATGTTTGTTAATTGTGGGATTGTTAGATTGTATTAATAGGGTTTCTCTTATTTTTATTCTGCTATCGAAGGGTCATGTTTTAGTACTGTGAGGTTCTGTTCAGTAAAAAACTGTGGTAATTTTTATTCATAGGTTCATGGACCTGGAATGGTTATTTTTGTGTTCTTTCAACCTTGTTCATGTTACGTTCTTTCTTACGTATTTAAAAGGTTTTATAATTGTTACACTGTATTTTATAAATGTTTCTTAGTGAGGTGGGTTCGATATACAGTTTTATTAACGTGCTTAGTTTCTATTCCACAGGCAAAAACTAATCTAGGTATTAAGATGTTAAGGCTATATTTACGTGCTAGATTTTTTTAAATTTCTGATAGAGGAGCACCAACATTATGTATGTGTGGAATAATGCAAGTGATTCAGTTTATTTGGTTTTGTGAAATCCTTTTTGAATTTGTGTATTAAATATGTTTTATTTTTGTTTCAAATTCGTTAATACCTTGTGTAGGAGCGGTAATGGGAAGTCAGTTTATGTTACTAAAGTATTTAGTGTTAAATGTCTAACTTATTTGTCGATGCCTTCTGTGATATTTAAATTACTTGCTAAATATAGGAGGCTCTTTTTTAAGAGCGCCTAGTTATCGGATTAGAAAACCAGATTATGTAATTTCTCTTGTACGTGTTTTATTTTATGAGTTTTATTGGTTCATGTGATGTTAGCGTTTAAAAATTTATAGTGTAATAATTTTCAACTGTGAATTGTATGTCTTTGATTAGTTTCTTTGTGTCAAACAAGTTTGTAACGGTAAAATAACTTATGACAGGTCTATTCCTTGACATTACTGATTATAAGTAAGTCAGTTCTAGTCCTTGAGTTTCTTTGGTAGGCCACTTCTGGACTTCATTTTAGTAAGTATCATCAAGTTACTTCTAGTACTTGACTTTATTGGTTAACACGAAGTCATTTCTAGTCCATGAGTTTATTACTAATCATAAGTCGCTTCTAGTCTTTGATTTTAATAGTTAGCATCAAGTCACTTTTAGTCCTTGAGTTATTCGTTAGTACCAATTCATATCTACTCTTAGACTTAGTTGGTTAGCATCGTCTTGTATTCCTTGACTTATTTAGTACAAAGTCAGTTCTACTTCGAGACCTTATTGGTTATAAATAAGACATTTCTAGTATTTTATTTATTAATTAGCACCAAGTAACTCCTAGTCTTTCATTTATTAGTTATCACAAAGTCGTTTCTAGTCCTTTATTTATTAGTTAATACTATACCAGATTTTCCCCATACTTTATTAGTCAGCACCAGTTTTCTTCCAGTTTTCGACTTTATAGCTTAGCAACAAGTCATTTCTAGTCATTGACTTTATTGGTTAGCATCAGTTCGTTTCTACTCCTTGAGTTTATCGGTAAGCACCAAGTCACTTCTAGTTTTGAGCAGTTAAAAATCAAACAATATGCTTGCCCTTTCAGCCGTGGGGACATTATAATGTAACAGTCAATCGTTGATAAAAGAGTAGCCCAAGAGTTGACGGTGAGTGGTGATGTGATGACTAGCTGCCTTCCCTCTAGTCTTACACTGCTAAATTAGGGACGGCTAGTGCAGATAGCCCTTGAGTAGCTTTGCGCAAAATTAAAAAACAACAACAACAACATTAAGTCCCTTTAGAGTTCATTCTGTTAATGTAATTGGTAAATTTATTCCCTTTTATTAGCCAGTTCCTTTATCAACTGTCAGCGATAAGTGACTGAAGGCTTTTTACGTTAAAAACCGAATATCAATACTCATGGGAGATACTGCACACAATATTTCATTGTGTACCTAAAAACGCACAAACCTATGATGGGTAAGCTTTATGTTTACGCTAAACTCTTAGGTCAGCATGTCATTGTATTATGATAAAAACCAAGTGCTTGAATGAGTTTTCATTAAGAAGCTAATTTGTGTCCGTGAAAATTCTTTTGAATGTAAGAATACGTTTTTAGACAAATTAATAATTAGTTGTCACCCCTGTAATGGATGAGTGGCTGAATATCAGTAATAAATCTGATACGGGTAAAAATCTTCCTAGGCCTAGGCCTAATACGAATTCATCGGCATGATCGTCGTGTGCAAGCATGTCAACGCAGGATGATTCAAGAAGTAGTGAAACAATAAAGAAAGTAAAGTATGATGAAATATGGTTTTACATGAACAGGTAATGAAGATGGACCTAGTGGGTTGTGTGTTGAATGTGGAACAGTGTTGAGTAACAGTAGTTTGCATCCAGCAAAGTTAAAATGACATCTAGAAACAAACACTCACAATTAAAAAATCTAACTTCCGAGTATTTCAAAATAAAGTGTTTGCAGTTAAATGCGAGAAAAGCTACATTTCGTTCGTTTGCCCATCAGGACAACAAAGATGCTCTTATTGCTTCATATCGTGTTATTTACCGTATTGCAAAAGCATACAAGTGCAAAAATTTTATAAAACCTTTAAATATTGATATTTTTAATAAATTTATATTCTAAAAGTTTGAAGTAAACTTTATCTAGTGTTAGTGTCCGATTGTTTCTATTTTTAGTGTATTTTATTTTATTAAGCCTACAGAATGTTGTTTTCTTTCTGATGTGAAGCTGCAACGTTGACTCTAAAAGTGTGCAAAGTTAGATGGGTCCAGTGTTTAAGTAAGTAATAAAGTAATATCGATCCAGAGATATTAATATTCATTGATACTGTAACGTTCTCAGTAGATGGGTGCAATGTTAGTATGTAATAAAGTAATATAGTCCTAAAGATATTAATATTCATTGAAACTGCAACATGGACTCTAAACGGGTGCAATGATTGAGTAAGTAATAAAGTAATACAGATCCAAAGACAAATATTCACTGGTACTATAACGTTAACACTAGAGGGGTGTACTTTGTTAGTAAGTAATAAATTAATATAGATTCAAAGATTTTGATATTTATTGGTATTGCAACATTCACATTAGATGGGTGTAGTGTTTAAGTAATAAATGAATATAGATACAAAGACAGTAAAATTCATTGATAGTGTAACGTTGACACTAGATGGGTGCAGTGTTAGTGAATAACGAAGTAATACAGGTTCAAAGAGACCTATGTTCATTGATATTGTAACGTTGATTCTAAATGTGTGCGGTGTATATATTCTAGAGTAATATAGATCCAATGACATTACCATTCATTGATACTGTAACGTTGACGCTAGATGGGTGCAGCGTTTAAGTAATAAAGTAATACAGATCAAAAGACATTAATATTCGTTAATATTGTAACGTCGACTCTAGATGAGTGCAGTGTTACTAGGTAATGAAGTAATACAGATACAAAGACACTAATATTCCTTGATACTGTAACGTTGGCTCTAGAGGGTGTGCTGTGTTTAACTTCTAGAGGAATATAGATCCAAAGATATTAATATTCGTTGATACTGTAACGTCGACTCTAGATAGGTGCAGCGTTAGTAAGTGATGAAGTAATTCAGTTCCAAAGACACTAATATTCATTGATACTGTAACGTTGGTTCTAAATGGGTGCGGTATGTAAGTTCTAGAGGAAAATAGATCCAAAGACATTAATATTGTAACTTTGAAACTAGATGGGCGCAGTGTTTATGTAAGTAATAAAATAATATAGATCCAGAGACATTATCATTCATTGATACCGTAACGTTGACACTGTATGAGTAGGCCTGGCATGGCCAAGCTCGTAAGGCGTGCGACTCGTAATCCGTAAAAAGTGGTTTGTTTGAACCTATTTCACTAAATCATTATAGTAACAATGAATAATGTTGGTTTTTGTTTTTCAATTTTGCGCAAAGCTACACAGGGGCTATCTGCGCTAGCCGCCCCTAATTTAGCAGTGTAAGACCAGAAGGAAAGCAGCTAGCCATTTCTATCCACCGCCAACTCTTGGACTACTCTTTGACCAACAAATATTTGGATTGATCATCACGTTATAACGCCCCTACGGCTGAAAGGGCGAGCATGTCTGGTGCGATGGAGATTCGAACCCGCGATCCTCAGATTACAAGTCAAGAGTAACAATGAATTTTAAATTTTATCTTTAGGGTAACTCAAGTGAACGTATTTTGTAATTTACATTGGACGGCGGTTTTCCTTGAACGTTTACCAGATGACCACGATGAGATTTCTCTCTTTCCTTACAAAGTGGAATGGATGGAATATTATTTATATCACCGTTTTATCTCTTGGAGTTTACACTGGTTTAACGTCTTGGAATATATGGAGTACAGGTAAAAAATCTGAAATACTTTAGTTAAAGGTGTAATTATAATTTAGATTTTGTATTAAAAGTTAGTTGAAGTGTTTGTTTTGGAGAAAACGTGAAAAATAGAAACTTCTCTTTAATTAATTATATTTCTTTGGTATGGCGTGAGGCCTAAAACTATTCTCCGAAAATTATTTTGTTTAATTTTTTGTTACATTTACTGGGCATCTTATCAGAAGCAAAAAGACTTAAAAACCGTTTAATTTGCACTTGTGGAAAACGAAGATATTTCGAAAAGCATGACAGACAAGAAGAGCAGAGATTACACAGTAGTTTATTTAATAACAAACAATACAACACAAAACAACACATGGTACAGTGAACGTGTTTGGTTTGTTGTTAAGTGGCAACCTGAACAATTGGCTGTGTTCTACAAACCACTGGTATCCAAACTAAATTTTTGTTATAGTAAGCCTACAGATCTTCCGATTAGATACTGGTGTGGAATAGGCATCGTAATAAACATTGTTTGTTTGTTTTTTATGGAGACTGGAATTTTTGGGAGAAGTAAGAAAGTTTGTCAGTTCAAAATGGTCTTCGCGTAAAATGAGCTTCAATAGAAACAATCTCCATGTTAGGGTAAAGTGTAACAGATAATTTACTTACTTGACATATACTTTAAGTAAAACAAATGTCATAAGTTCAAGGTCTACTACAATGCAAAATCAAATTAAAGAAAGCGAAAAAGAAATGCAAACCGAGCTGGGATTTAAGTAAAACTAAACAAATCTCAAAAAACGAATTTAAATAATCTCCGCCTATGTTATGTTAAGTTAGTTCACTGAAGTTGAACGTAAAGACACGGAAAGGAACGTTACAATAAATTATCTGTTTTAAGCTCTCATGAGCGGTATAGGTGGCATCTGCTCTAAAATGAAAATATAAATCTATGAAAGCAGGAAACAGTCTAATATAGTTCAATTGAAAATAAAAAGTTATTCGAACGAACCTAGTATTAAATGTAGAAATCAATTAATACAAACAAAGCCAAGTTGCTCCCGGCTCCACGACAATGATGGTTCGTACGTTTATAGCATATCGCTTGTTAAGGACGTTGCCGACACCAATCTGTATCCAGAAAATCACATGAAAAGCAACTTGTTTCTCTAACACGTTCCTTCTGACGCGCACTCCAGCAAAGGTTACATAAATGACTTGACCGCCTCACTTTGTTCAAAACCAAATGTTGAAAAACACAAAATTAAAAAAGCTAAAATATGCACTATTTTCCGCACTACAATGTTTAAAAACATCACATCTTATAAATGAAAATATGAATATCTTAAATTAATTTTTAGAAAGGTTCGGTAATTAAATCACATTTCTTTCAGATCCTAGTACTTCACAGAAAACAATGAATTATATCGAATCAGGAAACATTTTTTTCTCTGAAACTTCTGGCAGATGCTACCTGAAGACCAGGGAATCATGTGCCATCGAATCTGCGGCAAAACATAATCCAACTTACCGGATAAGATTCATTTACACTTGTAATAATTTCACGGAACTGATAAAGGATGAAGTTTTTCAAATAATCTATCGTATTAGGAATGTTGAGGCTGTACAACTGAACGTCCAACAAAATTTCTCAGAATATCCCTTAGCAAAATGGTATCAGAGCAAAGACTTTAAGAAAACGATAAATAAACCAGTAGGTTTGTCAGATGGTTTGCGATACACGCTAATAAGAAATTTTGGTGGTACAACCCTAGACACTGACTGTATTTCACGTAAACCACTACCTTCCTTACCTGCTTTCGCAGGTTTTCAGTCCGGATCAGTAGTAAACAATGCAGTAATAAGAGCTCAGAAAGGAAGTCCGTTTATTATCGAATGCACCGAACGATTTGTAAGTGAGTACAGTCCGACCACGTGGGGCTACAATGGTCCACGCTTACTTACTCAAATCTTCAAGGAAGCGTGTAAGAAAGAAACAAAACGCTATGGTACTGGTTCCAAATGTTACAATGTTTATCTCTTTCCTACTTCAGCGTTCTATCCTGTTCACTTTTCCAAGAGTAACTTGTTTTTTGATCCCAACGCTACTTCACTCCTGCAAGATATGTGGAAGGATAGTTATACAGTTCACATCTGGAACCAAATAGTCCAACGTAAACACCATAAGCCAGGAGACGGGAGTCCAATGGATCACCTTTTTAAGGAGAATTGTCCAGTAACTTATTCTTACATTATGAAACAAGGTCCAGTAAGTTAAATATTGATTCACCTTCTATATATATTTTGAAACATGTTCCAGTAAGTTAAATATTGATTAACCATCTACAAATAGTGTGCACAAATTTACCTTTGAAATACACTCCAAAAACACCAACTGTAGTAATGTAACATGAACTCTTGTGTTCCAAACAAAATATTATCGCTGTTTAATGTAAATGGTGCATAATTTGTAATTGAGAAAAAATTAAAAACTGGAGGTGCATTTATTGTTTGTAAGTTTGTAAAACAATTATAAATGTATCAGTGGAGACACCCTGAACGAAGCCTCTAATGTGAGACGACCAGAATTACTTACTTAAATATACTGTGGTTACTCTTCAAAATTCCTCTTCCACACAGAACAAGATACGACTGAGACAAGTTGCAGTATATTTTAGGAATGTTTTGATCTTACATGTAAAACGAAAATATCATACGATATATTCAAGATCAGATATTTGAAGACTCGTAGAAGTCACAACGTGTCTGTGCTACACCCATATTAGTTATAATAAGTTGTTGTTGTTGTTGTTTTGAATTAAGCACAAAGCTACACAATGGGCCATCTGTACTCTGCCCACCACAGGTATCGAAAGCCGGATTTTAGCGTGTAAGTCCGCAGACATACCGCTTAGCCACTGGGGGGTTGTTATAATAAGAATAGCTGCTTAGTTTATGTTCAATGTTGTTGTCATAAAGGTTCGAAGATCTCGTCACATGATTTTACTGTACCTAAATAATATTAATAATAACCGATGTTCTGTATTCAAGGTCCACAGAGACTGACAAACCATTTACAGATTGTGACAACGTATCTACAGATCGTGACAACTCATTAACATATGGTGACAACTCATCTACAGATAGTGACAATTCTACTGATAGTGAGATAGCTTACAAAGTTACATATTCACAAACATAGTTTTAACATACGTACCACTTAGACTTCTGTCTTTACTGAAGTTGTTGTAGTTAGTATGTCTTAAATAGAGAAAATAATAGTTATATTTGATAAATAGAGAAAATAGTACTGTTATGTTCAATAAATAAAGACAACAGTACTGTTATTTTCAATAAATAAGGACAATAGTACAGTTATATTGAATAAATAAAAACAATAGTACTGTCATGTTGAATAAATAAAGGTAATAGTACAGTTATCTTATTCATATGTAGATAGTCAGTCAGTGTCTGTCGGGCCTTTAAAAAGTAATCTCTGATCCTACTGTGAGGATATGTTACAAAAAATTAAAAATAGTTGAGTCGGTTTTGAAGAGATATTAGATCCATAAACAGAAAACACTGGTTTCGTACTTACATTAACGTTAGATTAATAGACAAAAACTAGTATTGTCAGATTTAAAATAACATTAAATCTATAAATTAAAACAGTGGTGTCACTCTTAGAATAACGTTACATACAATGATTAAAAACAGTGGTTTCAACCTTACAATAATATTAGATGTACAGATCCGATATAACATTAACGAAAACTATATCTAGCGACCTATATGCATATAATAATAAACTATTGAATGTTTTGGTTGATCTAATAGAACTTCTCCCTAACTAATAAACATTCAGTTAAAGAGATATTTGAATTTCATGAGCATTTCAAAAATATACACTTATTTCAACTTATGCACAATGCTAGTTCTGTTCTAGTCTTGCCCGCACCCCTTGTATGTTTTTAAATGTGATGTTATTTTCTGCACATTTGTTGTGTTTATTGAGTAATCACAGAAGATGGCGTATGATGGAAAAAAAGACAGCATTCACACTTGAAGATATGTCATCTCCTCAGATGAGCCCTGTTTCCGGCTTCATAAAGCTGGTGATAGCATTTGTGTTTGTTGTTTACCAGGAAAACAGATGTGGGAAGAGAGTCTCTTCTCGCAGGGAATCCACAGGAGGTAGTGCAGTACGTGAGTGGGCAGCTAGCTATTCATTATGGTAAAAAACGTAAATGACACCTAGTAAAGGAACGATATGGAGACGGCATTTTTATCATATGCTAGCTAGAGCAAGGTTTGATGATAAACTTTGTGCTCCAGAATGACAGTGCTACTGCCCACCATGTGTGTATTGTACATGATTATCTCCACCAGGAGGAAGTTAAAAGATTGTTGTGGCCAACAACGTCTTCATATTGTAAACCCATTGAAAAATAAAGGGCAGAACAGAGACGGAAAATTGCTAACCTCGACCAAAAATCAGCTATTACACCTTACTTACATTATCTTCTATTGACAAGTTAGGATGAAAAAGAGGGATTACATCAATAACCTCATCGACAACATGACACATTGCATGGTACAGGTTATTATGGTGCGAGTGAACCAACGAAGTACTGAATGTTTAATATGAATTGATATAAGGATACAGACGGTGTTTATAATAATTTGGTGATATATTTATCCTTGTATATCTTTTGCTAAGGTTTCCTTGTGATAAGTGTAATGGTGGCGTAAAAGTCTTTCTACAGGAGTCTGATGTCATCAGATCATGATAACTTGTTTGTTTGTTTCAGAATTTCGCGCAAAGCTAAACAGTGGCTATCTGTCGCCCCTAATTTAGCAGTGTAAGACTAGAGGGAAGGCAGCTAGTCATTTCTATCCACCGTCAACTCTTAGGCTACACTTTGACTAACAAATAGTTGGATTGACCACCACGTTATAACGCCCCTACGACTGAAAGGGCGAGCATGTTTGGTGTGACGGGGATTCGAACCCGCGTCCCTTGGATTACGAGTCGAGTGCCATTAACCACCTGGCCAAGCCGGGCCAATCATGATAGTAATGTTCCATTTAAAACTTTATTTTTAAACTAAAAATTCAGGATTGAACACAACTGGCGGGAGTTTGGAGAAACTTCTTCTCTTGGTCCACATCTGTGAGAAAGAAGAGGTCAAAAATATTTAATAACTGAAATAAATTTGTAATAAATTAAAAGGTTTGAGTTTGTGGGTGATCTTCATGCTGCACGTCTGAAGTGTTGTAATAACGTCAAGGAACTGTTAAACAATAGTGTTTAAAACAGTTTAGGGTATCTGAAACGGTGAGGTTATTCGACTAAACGACTATACCAGTTTCTTATTATTGTCTTTAGTTAAAAGGTATCATAGCGAAGAGTCCAGCAGAAGGAGTGGACCTTCGAATACTGAATAAGCCTTACATTCGACTAGCTTGTTTCCATCATCTTACTTTCTGTTCGATTTTTCTGAGTTAACTCATTATGTGTAGATTGTTACTGTACGTAATATTAAGGATTATGTTTATAAAGACCACATCTATAATAATAAAACAACCTCTGTATGTGTGTGACCGACGTGGTTACAAAACGAAGTCACCTAGAAACCTAAACGTTTGCACACATACTAAAGAGATTCTGAGGGTGTGAACCTAGGTATTATTTTTTGGATATGACTTCCAGAAAGTGTTGGACAACTGTTTGCCCTATAGCCCTTAGCCCGATGATTCTGCTTCCTGAAATAAAGCTAATCTCACTTCCTGAATGAACGATATATTTTATACCGTTGTTAGACAACAAAAAATCTCACAAAATCAGTCAAATAGACAGAAAATGTTCTTATTTTACCATAAACGAACAAAATTCAACATGTTATTAAACTAAACATTTGTTAACGATCTATGCTATTTTCTACCTGTATTAGTGAAACAGAGAAAATATGTAAAAGTAGAATATAAAAGGTAATATTATTGCTTTCAAAACCTAAAATTAAATTTAGTTTGGGAAATGGTTTCAACGAAAACAATGGTAAAATACTGACGATTCCGCGATAAGAGATCACGCATAAATAAATGTGTAAAGAATCAAAATAGAAATATTTACTTTAAAAAATAAGGCTTCTCATAGAAACAATATCTTTGAAAAGGTTTTATTGGTAACATCTCACATTTAAAATATGTTCAAAATAAACACACGGGCGCGCGAAGAGATACAATCCACTATTGAACTTTTAATCGAAAAACAACGAGTCAGGATCTTTCTCCAGTGAGTGAATAATTACGTTGTTCATACAGCTGTTCCAAAACTGGTTTTAATCAGAACGATCAGTTTTAATTATAATTATTTTTGTTTGTTTTTTTTAGTTACTTCCCATAGCAAACATGTTAAGCACATGTGGTATGTTGTTCTATTTTTAGTTTTAAACCATATGTTATATTCAATAATAACGTTTCCAAGCGTGTTGGAATGTTACAGTCTGCTTGAAAGGGCTAGGCTAGACAGCTCGGATTGTGGAAGTCTCAGGTTTGATAAATAATTATATTCTTAAAGGAAAAAACTAGAATTGCAATAATAATAATACCTGTTGTAATTTCATTAGAAGCTACAGTTTTTACTTTACAAAATGCAAAATTAGTTATAGAACACACTTTTCTATGACAAGATATGACACAAGTTTTAAAGGTAGTTTAAAGGTTTTAGTATTTCAATCGCCCCGGCATGGCCAAGCGTGTTAAGGCGTGCGATTCGTAATCTGAGTGTCGTGGGTTCGTATCCCGGTCGCACCAAACATGCTCGAACTTTCAGCCGTGGGGGCGTTATAAGGTTACGATCAATCGCACTATTCGTTAGTAAAAGAGCAGCCCAAGAGTTGGCGGTGGGTGGTGATGACTAGCTGCCTTCCCTCTAGTCTTACACTGCTAAATTAGGGACGGCCAGCGCAGATAGCCCTTGAGTAGCTTTGCGCGAAATTCAAAAACAAATCTTTAAGAAGCTAATTTGTATCCGTGAAAATTATTTTGAATATAAGAATACGTTTTTGGACAAATTAATAATTAGTTGTCACCCCTGTAACGGATAAGTGGCTGAATATCAGTAATAAATCTCATACGGTTAAAAAAGTTAAAACGACATCTAGAAACCAAACACTCACAATTAAAAAATCCAACTTTCGAATATTTCAAAAGAAAGTGTTTGCAGTTAAATGCTAGAAAAGCTATGTTTCGTTCGTTTGTCCATCAGGACAACAAAGATGCTCTTATTGCTTCATATCGTGTTATTTACCGTATTGGAAAAGTAGGTGAAGCTCGTACAATTGCAGAAGATTTGATAAAACCATGTGCAAAAGATTTGGTAGAGTGCACGATTGATGAGAAATGTATTTAAAACATTGACTCTGTGCCCTTTTCTGACAACTCGGTTTCTCGAAGAATCAAGGATATGTTAGAAAATTGCTTAACAGAGTTAATAAGGCGAGTAGAAGCGAGTCCAGCATTTTCACTTTAGATGAATGAATCAACAAATGTCGCAGGTTACCCGATGTTGATTGTGTTTGTTCGTTATGTTCACGAATCTAGTACTGAAGAAGACATGCTAATTTGTAAACTCAAACAACAAGCAAAGAAATATTTAAACTGATCGATATATTTATGGAAGAACATGAAATCCAATGGCAGCTTAGCTCAAGTATTTGCACTGATGGGGCTGCAGCTATGATTGGAAAATTTTCGGGCGCAGAAGCACACATAAAAAAGAAAATCCCTGACATCGAGAGTATCCACTGCTGTCTTCATCGTCATACACATGCAATGAAACGAATACTAGGAGACTTAAAAGAGGTATTGGGTGATGTTATAAAAATAGTTAATTTTATAAAATCAAGACCACTCGATGCGAGGATATTCAGTTTACTCTGTGAGCATATGAGAAGTTTGAATAAAAATTTCCTGCTTCATACTGAAGTCCGATAGCTTTTTCGGAGAAAAGTGTTTGCTTGGTTTTATTAACTATGTGAGGAGATAGGTTTATTTTTATTCGAATGCCATTTTGAAATTGGATGCAAATTAAGGTACAAATGCTGGATACAGAAAGTGGCTTACCTTTCGGACGTATTTGCCTATCTAAATGGAGTGAATGCTACGATGCAGGGTACCATGCTAACGTAATTCAAGGCTCAGAATAAAAAGGAAGCGCTTCAACGTAAGCTAAAACTGTGGGGTGAATGTATACTAATGGAAATTACACAATTTTGGATTCAAAAAGCCATGAAATACTGTGAAATAAGTAACAGAGCTTTGAAAATTCTGATACGTTTTCCAACTACATATCTCTGTGAGCAAACATTTTCACTGTATATAGCGACAAAGACCAAATTTAGAAACAGGCTAAATATTGAAGATGATTTGTGCTTACAGGTAACGACCAAATATTGAACTACTTTGTTAACAAAAGCAAGCCCGTCCGAACCACTAATAAATAAATAAGTACACCGTACTTTTACTGATATAAATTTTGTAAGTAGAATGGTATGAACAAGTAGAAGTAAAAATGTTTATTTAAATATTGATATTTTAAAGAAATTTATATTCTAAAAGTTTGAAGTAAACTTTATCTGGTGCTAGTGGCCGCTTGTTTCTATTTTTAGTGTATTTTATTTTATAAAGCCTATAGAATGTTGTTTTCTTTCTGATGTGAAGCTGTGATGTTGACTCTAAAAGTGTGCAAGGTTAGTAAGTAATGAAGTAATAGAGATCCAAATACACTAATATTCATTGATACTGAAACGTTGATGGGTGCGGTGTTTCAGTTATAAAGGAATATAAATCCAAAGACAATAATATTCATTGATATTGTAACGATAAAACTAGATGGGTGCAGTATGTAAGTAACCAAGAAAGTAATATAGACCCAAACACACTAATATTCATTAATACTGTACCATTGACAATAGATGGGTGCAGTGTTTAAGTAATAAAGTAATGTACATCCAAATACATAAATATTCACTGATACTATAACGTTAACATTAGATGGGAGTAGTTTATAAGTAGGTAAGGAAGTGGTATAGATCCAAACACATAAATATTCATTGATACTATAACGTTAACATTAGATGGGTGTAGTTTATAAGTAGGTAAGGAAGTGATATAGATCCAAATACATTAACATTCATTGTTACTATAACGTTAACACTAGAAGGGTGTACTTTGTTAGTAAGTAATAAATTAATATAGATTCAAAGATTTTGATATTTATTGGTACTGCAACATTCACATTAGATGGGTGCAGTGTTAGTATGTAATAAAATAATATAGACCTAAAGACACTAATATTCATTGATACTGTAACGTTGGCTCTAGATGGGTGCAGTCTTTAAGTTCTAGAGGAATATAGATCCAAATATGATAATATTCATTGATATTGTAACATTGAAACTATATCGGTGCAGTGTTTAAGTAAGTAATAATTTTTTATAGATCCAAATACATTAACATTCATTGATACTGTAACGTTGATACTAGATAGGTGGAGTTATCATGTAATAAAGTAATATCGATCCAAACACATAAATATTTATTGATAATGTAACGGTGACACTTGATCGATGAATTTTTACTTAGTGATGAAGTAATATAGATCCAAAGATATCAATATTCAATAATACTGTAATTTTCACACTTGATGGGTGCAATTATTAAGTAATAAAGTGAATCGATGAAATGCTACAATTTACAATTGTTACAGGTTACAAATTACTCTAGTATGTAACAACGTATCCTCAGATGATATTTACTAGTAACTCTTGATAGTTTGCAAATCACGATTTTTTAAAATAATTCATAACGTTCATGTGGCCTAATAAGTGATTTGTTTGAACCTACTTCACTAAATCATTATAGTAACAATGAATGTTGTTGTTTTTTTGTTTTTTAATTTCGCGCAAAGCTAAACAGGGGCTATCTGCCGCCCCTAATTTAACAGTGTAAAACCAGAGGGAAGGCAGCTAGTCATTTCTATCCACCGTCAACTCTTAGGCTACACTTTGACTAACAAATAGTTGGATTGACCACCACGTTATAACGCCCCTACGACTGAAAGGGCGAGCATGTTTGGTGTGACGGGGATTCGAATCCGCGTCCCTTGGATTACGAGTCGAGTGCCATTAACCACCTGGCCAAGCCGGGCCAATCATGATAGTAATGTTTCATTTAAAACTTTATTTTTAAACTAAACATTCAGAATTGAACACAACTGGCGGGAGTTTGGTGAAACTTCTTCTCTTCGTCTACATATGTGAGAAAGAAGAGGTGAAAAATATTTAATAACTGAAATAAATTTGTAATAAATTAAAAGGTTTGAGTTTGTGGGTGATCTCCATGCTGCACGTGTGAAGTGTTGTAATAACGTCAAGAAACTGTTAAATAATAGAGTGTTTAAAACAGTTTAGGGTATCTGAAACGGTGAGGTTATTCGACTAAACGACTATACCAGATTTTTATTATTTTCTTTAGTGAAATGGTATCAGAACGAAGAGTCCAGCAGAAGGAGTGGACCTTCGAATACTGAATAAGCCTTACATTCGACTAGTTTGTTTCCATCGTCTTACTTTCTGTTCGATCTTTCTGAGTTAACTCATTATGTGTTGCTTGTTACTGTACGTAATATTAAGGATTATGTTTATAAAGACCACATCTATAATAATAAAACAACCTCTGTATGTGTGTGACCGACGTGGTTACAAAACGAAGTCACCTAGAAACCTAAACGTTTGCAGACATACTAAAGAGATTCTGAGGGTGTGAACCTGGGTAGTATTTTTTAGATATGACTTCCAGTAAATGTTGGACAATTGTTTGCCCTATAGCCCTTAGCCCGATGATTCTGCTTCCTGAAATATAGCTAATCTCACTTCCTGAATGAACGATATATTTTATATCTTTGTTAGACAACAAAAAATCTTACAAAATCAGTGAAATAGACAGAAAATGATCTTATTTTACCATAAACGAACAAAATTCAACATGTTATTAAACTAAACATTTGTTAACGATCTATGCTATTTTCTACCTGTATTAGTGAAACTGAGAAAATATGTAAAAAATAGAATATAAAAGGTAATATTATTGTTTTCAAAACCTAAAATTAAATTTAATTTGGGAAAAGGTTTCAACGAAAACAATGGTAAAATACTGACGATTCCGCGATAAGAGTTCACGCATAAATAAATGTGTAAAGAATCAAAATAGAAATATTTACTTTAAAAAATAAGGCTTCTCATAGAAACAATATCCTTAAAAAGGTTTTATTGGTGATATCTCATATTTAAAATATGTTCAAAATAAACACACGGGCGCGCGAAGAGATACAATCCACTATTGAACTTTCAATCTAATAACCACAATGAGTCAGGACCTTTCTCCAGTGATTGAATAATTACGTTGTACATGCAGCTGTTCGAAAACTGGTTTTAATCAGAACGATCATTTTTAATTATAAATATTTATGTTTTTAATATTAGTTACTTCCCATAGCAAACCTGTTAAGCGCATGTGGTATGTTGTTGTTCTTGTTTTAAACCATATGTTATATTCAATAATAACGTTTCCAAACGTGTTGGAATGTTACAGTCTGCTTAATAGGGTTAGGCCAGATAGCTCGGATTGTGGAAGTCTCAGGTTTGATAAATAATTATATTCTTAAAGGAAAAAACTAGAATTGCAATGATAATAATAGCTGTTGTTATTTTCTTAGAAGCTACAGTTTTTACTTTACAAAATGCAAAATTATTTATAAAACGCACTTTTCTATGACAAGTTTTGACACACGTTTTAAAGGTAGAGGTTTTAGTGTTCAAATCAACATTCAAGAACCTAATAGTATATAAATATTAAAAGTGACAGTGGTTACTTACGCATATTTATACCAATTTCCGGGAGCTGAAATATCAATTATTTATAGCTGAAGTGTTTAAAAAATTGAAATGTTTTTCGAAATATTAAGAAATATAAAGATATATAGAAATGTGCTTAGATGTTTGTTAATTGTGGGATTGTTAGATATATAGAAATGTGCTTAGATGTTTGTTAATTGTGGGATTGTTAGATATATAGAAATGTGCTTAGATGTTTGTTAATTGTGGGATTGTTAGATATATATAAATGTGCTTAGATGTTTGTTAATTGTGGGATTGTTAGATATATAGAAATGTGCTTAGATGTTTGTTAATTGTGGGATTGTTAGATATATAGAAATGTACTTAGATGTTTGTTTATTGTGGGATTGTTAGATATATATAAATGTGCTTAGATGTTTGTTAATTGTGGGATTGTTAGATATATAGAAATGTGCTTAGATGTTTGTTAATTGTGGGGTTGTTAGATATATAGAAATGTGCTTAGATTTTTGTTAATTGTGGGACTTGTTAGATATATATAAACGTGCTTAGATGTTTGTTAATTGTGGATTGTTAGATATATAGAAATGTGCTTAGATGTTTGTTTATTGTGGGATTGTTAGATATATAGAAATGTGCTTAGATGTTTGTTAATTGTGGGATTGTTAGATATATAGAAATGTGCTTAGAGGTTTGTTAATTGTGGGATCGTTAGATATATATAAATGTGCTTAGATGTTTGTTAATTGTGGGATTGTTAGATATATAGAAATGTGCTTAGATGTTTGTTTATTGTGGGATTGTTAGATATATAGAAATGTGCTTAGATGTTTGTTAATTGTGGGATTGTTAGATATATAGAAATGTGCTTAGATGTTTGTTAATTGTGGGATTGTTAGATATATAGAAATGTGCTTAGATGTTTGTTAATTGTGTGATTGTTAGATATATAGAAATGTGCTTAAATGTTTGTTCATTGTGGGATTGTTAGATTGTATTAATAGGGTTTCTCTTATTTTTATTCTGCTATCGAAGGGTCATGTTTTAGTACTGTGAGGTTCTGTTCAGTAAAAAACTGTGGTAATTTTTATTCATAGGTTCATGGACCTGGAATGGTTATTTTTGTGTTCTTTCAACCTTGTTCATGTTACGTTCTTTCTTACGTATTTAAAAGGTTTTATAATTGTTACACTGTATTTTATAAATGTTTCTTAGTGAGGTGGGTTCGATATACAGTTTTATTAACGTGCTTAGTTTCTATTCCACAGGTAAAAACTAATCTAGGTGTTAAGATGTTAAGGCTATATTTACGTGCTAGATTTTTTTTAATTTATGATAGAGGAGCACCAACATTATGTATGTATGGAATAATGCAAGTGATTCAGTTTATTTGGTTTTGTGAAATCCTTTTTGAATTTGTGTATTAAATATGTTTTACCTTTGTTTCAAATTCTTTAATACCTTATGTAGGTGCGGTAATAGGAAGTCAGTTTATGTTACTAAAGTATTTAGTGTTAAATGTCTAACTTATTTGTCGATGCTTTCTGTGATACTTAAATTGCTTGCTAAATATAGGAGGCTCTTTTTTAAGAGCGCCTAGTTATCGAATTAGAAAACCAGATTATGTAATTACTTTTGTACTGTGTTTTTTATGAGTTTCATTAGTTCATGTGATGTTAGCGTTTAAAAATTTACATTGTAATAATTTTCAACTGTGAATTGTATGTCTTTGATTAGTTTCTTTGTGTCAAACAAGTTTGTAACGGTAAAATAACTTATGACAGGTCTATTCCTTGACATTACTGATAATAAGTAAGTCAGTTCTAGTCCTTGAGTTTCTTTGGTAGGCCACTTCTGGACTTCATTTTAGTAGGTATCATCAAGTTACTTCTAGTACTTGACTTTATTGGTTAACACGAAGTCATTTCTAGTCCATGAGTTTATTAGTAACCATAAAGTCGCTTCTAGTCTTTGATTTTAATAGTTAGCATCAAGTCACTTTTAGTCCTTGAGTTATTCGTTAGTACCAATTCATATCTACTCTTAGACTTAGTTGGTTAGCATCGTCTTGTATTCCTTGACTTATTTAGTACAAAGTCAGTTCTACTTCGAGACCTTATTGGTTATAAACAAGTCATTTCTAGTACTTTATTTATTAATTAGCACCAAGTAACTCCTAGTCTCTCATTTATTAGTTATTACCAAGTCGTTTCTAGTCCTTTATTTATTAGTTAATACCATACCAGATTTTCTCCCATACTTTATTAGTCAGCACCAGTTTTCTTCCAGTTTTGGACTTTATAGCTTAGCAAGAAGTCATTTCTAGTCATTGACTTTATTGGTTAGCATCAGTTCGTTTCTACTCCTTGAGTTTATCGGTAAGCATCAAATCACTTCTAGTTTTGAGCAGTTAAAAATCCGACAATATGCTCGCCCTTTTAGCCGTGGAGACATTATAATGTAACGGTCAATCGTTGATAAAAGAGTAGCCCAAGAGTTGGCGGTGAGAATGTTGTTTTTTTTCTGATGTGAAGCTGTAATGTTGACTTTAGAAGTGTGCAGAGTTAGTAAATTATGAAGTAATAAAAATCCAAATACACTAATATTCATTGATACTGTAACGTTGACACTAGATAGGTGCGGTGTTTCAGTTATAAAGAAATATAGATCTAAAAACAATAATATTCATTGATATTGTAACGATAAAGCTAGAGGGGTGCAGTGTGTAACTAACCAATAAAGTAACATGGATCGAAAGACACTAGTATTCATTGATACTCTAACGTTGACACTAGATGGGTGCGGTGTTTAAGTCCTAAAAAATATAGATCCAAAGACGTTGATATTCTAACATTGACACTAGATAGGTGCAGTATTAAGTAATAAAGTGATATAGATACAAAGATACAATGAATTAATATTCATTGATACTGTAACGTCGACTCTAGAGGGGTGCAGTGTTAGTAAGTAATGAAGTAATACAGGTTCAAAGAGACTAATATTCATTGATACTATAACGTGGACTCTAAATGGGTGTAGTGTTTATGTTCTATAGTAATGTAGATCCAATGACATTACCATTCATTGATACTGTAACGTTCACAGTATATGGGTGCAGCGTTTAAGTAAAAAAGTGATATACATCCAAGGACACTAATATTCTTTGATACTGTAACGTTGATAGTGGGTGGGTGCATTTATTAAGTAATAAAGTAGTATCGATCCAAACACATAAATATTCATTGATACTGTAAAGTTGATACTGGATGGGTGAATTGTCACTTAGTGATGAAGTAATATAGATCCAAAGATATCAATATTCAATAATACTGTAATTTTCACACTAGATGGGTGCAATTATCAAGTAATAAAGTAAATCAATAGCTAAAATGTAATACCAGGTTACAAATTACTCCAGTATGTACAACGTATCCTCAGATGATATTTATTAGTAACTCTTCATAGTTTCCAAATCATGCTTTTTTGAAATAATTCATAACGTTCATGTGGCCTAATAAATGATTTGTTTGAACCTACTTCACTAAATCATTATAGTAACAAGAAATGTTGTTTTTGTTTTTTTAATTTCGCGCAAAGCTAAACAGGGGCTATCTGTCGCCCCTAATTTAACAGCGTAAAACCAGAGGGAAGGCAGCTAGTCATTTCTATCCACCGCCAACTCTTGGGCTACTCTTTGACCAACAAATAGTTGGATTGACCATCACGTTATAAAGCCCCTAAGTATGAAAGAACGAGCATGTCTGGTGCGATGGAGATTCGAACCCGCGATCGTCAGATTACGAGTCAAGAGTAACAATGAATTTTAAATTTTATCTTTAGGGTAACTCAAGTGAACGTATTTTGTAATTTACATTGGACGGCGGTTTTCCTTGAACGTTTACCAGATGACCACGATGAGATTTCTCTCTTTCCTTACAAAGTGGAATGGATGGAATATAATTTATATCACCGTTTTATCTCTTGGAGTTTACACTGGTTTAAGGTCTTGGAATATATGGAGTACAGGTAAAAAATCTTAAATACTTTGGTTAATGACGTAAATTATAATTACACAATTTCCACAAGTGCAAATAATTAAACGGTTTTTAAGTCTTTTTGCTTCTGAAAAACGAAGATATTTCAAAAAGCATGACAGACAAGATTACAGAGAAAGGGAAGAAGAGCAGAGATTACACAATAGTTTATTTAATAACAAACAATACAACACAAAACAACACATGGTACAGTGAACGTGTTTGGTTTGTTGTTAAGTGGCAACCTGAACAATAGGCTGTGTTCTATCAACCACTGGTATCCAACTTAAATTTTTGTTATAGTAAGCCTACAGATCTTCCGATTAGATACTGGTGTGGAATAGGCATCGTAATAAACATTGTTTGTTTGTTTTTTATGGAGACTGGAATTTTTGGGAGAAGTAAGAAAGTTTGTCAGTTCAAAATGGTCTTCGCGTAAAATGAGCTTCAATAGAAACAATCTCCATGTTAGGGTAAAGTGTAACAGATAATTTACTTACTTGACATATACTTTAAGTAAAACAAATGTCATAAGTTCAAGGTCTACTACAATGCAAAATCAAAGTTAAAAAAAGCGAAAAAGAAATGCAAACCGAGCTGTGATTTAAGTAAAACTAAACAAATCTCAAAAAACGAATTTAAATAATCTCCGCCTATGTTATGTTAAGTTAGTTCACTGAAGTTGAACGTAAAGACACGGAAAGGAACGTTACAATAAATTATCTGTTTTAAGCTCTCACGATCGCTATAGGTGGCGTCTGTTCTAAAATGAAAATATAAATCTATGAAAGCAGGAAACAGTCTAATATAGTTCAATTGAAAATAAAAAGTTATTCGAACGAACCTAGTATTAAATGTAGAAATCAATTAATACAAACAAAGCCAAGTTGCTCCCGGCTCCACGACAATGATGGTTCGTACGTTTATAGCATATCGCTTGTTAAGGACGTTGCCGACACCAATCTGTATCCAGAAAATCACATGAAAAGCAACTTGTTTCTCTAACACGTTCCTTCTGACGCGCACTCCAGCAAAGGTTACATAAATGACTTGACCGCCTCACTTTGTTCAAAACCAAATGTTGAAAAACACAAAATTAAAAAAGCTAAAATATGCACTATTTTCCGCACTACAATGTTTAAAAACATCACATCTTATAAATGAAAATATGAATATCTTAAATTAATTTTTAGAAAGGTTCGGTAATTAAATCACATTTCTTTCAGATCCTAGTACTTCACAGAAAACAATGAATTATATCGAATCAGGAAACATTTTTTTCTCTGAAACTTCTGGCAGATGCTACCTGAAGACCAGGGAATCATGTGCCATCGAATCTGCGGCAAAACATAATCCAACTTACCGGATAAGATTCATTTACACTTGTAATAATTTCACGGAACTGATAAAGGATGAAGTTTTTCAAATAATCTATCGTATCAGAAATGTTGAGGCTGTACAACTGAACGTCCAACAAAATTTCTCAGAATATCCCTTAGCAAAATGGTATCAGAGCAAAGACTTTAAGAAAACGATAAATAAACCAGTAGGTTTGTCAGATGGTTTGCGATACACGCTAATAAGAAAATTTGGTGGTACAACTCTAGACACTGACTGTATTTCACGTAAACCACTACCTTCCTTACTTGCTTTCGCAGGTTTTCAGTCCGGATCAGTAGTAAACAATGCAGTAATAAGAGCTCAGAAAGAAAGTCCGTTTATTATCGAATGCACCGAAAGATTTGTAAGTGAGTACAGTCCGACCAGGTGGGGCTACAATGGTCCACGCTTACTTACTCAAATCTTCAAGGAAGCCTGTAAGAAAGAAACAAAACGCTATGGAACTGGTTCCAAATGTTACAATGTTTATCTCTTTCCTACTTCAGCGTTCTATCCTGTTCACTTTTCCAAGAGTAACTTGTTTTTTGATCCCAACGCTACTTCACTCCTGCTAGATATTTGGAAGGATAGTTATACAGTTCACATCTGGAACAAAATAGTCCAACGTAAACACCATAAGCCAGGAGACGGGAGTCCAATGGATCACCTTTTTAAGGAGAATTGTCCAGTAACTTATTCTTACATTATGAAACAAGGTCCAGTAAGTTAAATATTGATTAACCATCTACAAATAGTGTGCACAAATTCACCTTTGAAATACACTCCAAAAACACCAACTGTAGTAATGTAACATTAACTCTCGTGTTCCAAACAAAATATTATCGCTGTTTAATGTAAATGGTATATAATTTGTAATTGAGGAAAAATTAAAAACTGGAGGTGCATTTATTGTTTGTAAGTTCGTAAAACAATTATAAATGTATCAGTGGAGACACCCTGAACGAAGCCTCTAATGTGAGACGACCAGAATTACTTACTTAAATATACTGTGGTTACTCTTCAAAATTCCTCTTCCACACAGAACAAGATACGACTGAGACAAGTTGCAGTATATTTTAGGAATGTTTTGATCTTACATGTAAAACGAAAATATCATACGATATATTCAAGATCAGATATTTGAAGACTCGTAGAAGTCACAACGTGTCTGTGCTACACCCATATTAGTTATAATAAGTTGTTGTTGTTGTTGTTTTGAATTAAGCACAAAGCTACACAATGGGCCATCTGTTCTCTGCCCACCACGGGTATCGAAACCCGGATTTTAGCGTGTAAGTCCGCAGACATACCGCTGAGCCACTGGGGGGCTGTTATAATAAGAATAGCTGCTTAGTTTATGTTCAATGTTGTTGTCATAAAGGTTCGAAGATCTCGTCACATGATTTTACTGTACCTAAATAATATTAATAATAACCGATGTTCTGTATTCAAGGTCCACAGAGACTGACAAACCATTTACAGATTGTGACAACGTATCTACAGATCGTGACAACTCATTAACATATGGTGACAACTCATCTACAGATAGTGACAATTCTACTGATAGTGAGATAGCTTACAAAGTTACATATTCACAAACATAGTTTTAACATACGTACCACTTAGACTTCTGTCTTTACTGAAGTTGTTGTAGTTAGTATGTCTTAAATAGAGAAAATAATAGTTATATTTGATAAATAGAGAAAATAGTACTGTTATGTTCAATAAATAAAGACAACAGTACTGTTATTTTCAATAAATAAGGACAATAGTACAGTTATATTGAATAAATAAAAACAATAGTACTGTCATGTTGAATAAATAAAGGTAATAGTACAGTTATCTTATTCATATGTAGATAGTCAGTCAGAGTCTGTCGGGCCTTTAAAAAGTAATCTCTTATCCTACTGTGAGGATATGTTACAAAAAATTAAAAATAGTTGAGTCGGTTTTGAAGAGACATTAGATCCATAAAGAGAAAACACTGGTTTCGTACTTACATTAACGTTAGATCAATAGATTAAAACTAGTATTGTCAGACTTAAAATAACATTAAATCTATAAATTAAAACAGTGGTGTCACTCTTAGAATAACGTTACATACAATGATTAAAAACAGTGGTTTCAACCTTACAATAATATTAGATGTACAGATCCGATATAACATTAACGAAAACTATATCTAGCGACCTATATGCATATAATAATAAACTATTGAATGTTTTGGTTGATCTAATAGAACTTCTCCTAACTAATAAACATTCAGTTAAAGAGATATTTGAATTTCATGAGCATTTCAAAAATATACACTTATTTCAACTTATGCACAATGCTAGTTCTGTTCTAGTCTTGCCCGCACCGCTTGTATGTTTTTAAATGTGATGTTATTTTCTGCACATTTGTTGTGTTTATTGAGTAATCACAGAAGATGGCGTATGATGGAAAAAAAGACAGCATTCACACTTGAAGATATGTCATCTCCTCAGATGAGCCCTGTTTCCGGCTTCATAAAGCTGGTGATAGCATTTGTGTTTGTTGTTTACCAGGAAAACAGATGTGGGAAGAGAGTCTCTTCTCGCAGGGAATCCACAGGAGGTAGTGTAGTACGTGAGTGGGCAGCTAGCTATTCATTATGGTAAAAAACGTAAATGACACCTAGTAAAGGAACGATATGGAGACGGCATTTTTATCATATGCTAGCTAGAGCAAGGTTTGATGATAAACTTTGTGCTCCAGAATGACAGTGCTACTGCCCACCATGTGTGTATTGTACATGATTATCTCCACCAGGAGGAAGTTAAAAGATTGTTGTGGCCAACAACGTCTTCATATTGTAAACCCATTGAAAAATAAAGGGCAGAACAGAGACGGAAAATTGCTATCCTCGACCAAAAATCAGCTATTACACCTTACTTACATTATCTTCTATTGACAAGTTAGGATGAAAAAGAGGGATTACATCAATAACCTCATCGACAACATGACACATCGCATGGTACAGGTTATTATGGTGCAAGTGAACCAACGAAGTACTGAATGTTTAATATGAATTGATATAAGGATACAGACGGTGTTTATAATAATTTGGTGATATATTTATCCTTGTATATCTTTTGCTAAGGTTTCCTTGTGATAAGTGTAATGGTGGCGTAAAAGTCTTTCTACAGGAGTCTGATGTCATCAGATCATGATAACTTGTTTGTTTGTTTCAGAATTTCGCGCAAAGCTAAACAGTGGCTATCTGTCGCCCCTAATTTAGCAGTGTAAGACTAGAGGGACGGCAACTAGTCATCTCATCCCACCGCCAACTCTTGGGCTACACTTTGACCAACAAATAGTTGGATTGAACATCACGTTAAAACGCCCCTACGACTGAAAAGGCGAGCATGTTTGGTGTGACGGGGATTCGAACCCGCGTCCCTTGGATTACGAGTCGAGTGCCATTAACCACCTGGCCAAGCCGGGTCAATCATGATAGTAATGTTCCATTTAAAACTTTATTTTTAAACTAAAAATTCAGGATTGAACACAACTGGCGGGAGTTTGGAGAAACTTCTTCTCTTGGTCCACATCTGTGAGAAAGAAGAGGTGAAAAATATTTAATAACTGAAAATAAATTTGTAATAAATTAAAAGGTTTGAGTTTGTGGGTGATCTTCATGCTGCACGTCTGAAGTGTTGTAATAACGTCAAGGAACTGTTAAACAATAGTGTTTAAAACAGTTTAGGGTATCTGAAACGGTGAGGTTATTCGACTAAACGACTATACCAGTTTCTTATTATTGTCTTTAGTTAAAAGGTATCATAGCGAAGAGTCCAGCAGAAGGAGTGGACCTTCGAATACTGAATAAGCCTTACATTCGACTAGTTTGTTTCCATCATCTTACTTTCTGTTCGATCTTTCTGAGTTAACTGATTATGTGTTGCTTGTTACTGTACGTAATATTTAGGATTATGTTTATAAAGACCACATCTATAATAATAAAACAACCTCTGTATGTGTGTGACCGACGTGGTTACAAAACGAAGTCACCTAGAAACCTAAACGTTTGCACACATACTAAAGAGATTCTGAGGGTGTGAACCTAGGTATTATTTTTTGGATATGACTTCCAGAAAATGTTGGACAAATGTTTGCCCTATAGCCCTTAGCCCGATGATTCTGCTTCCTGAAATATAGCTAATCTCACTTCCTGAATGAACGATATATTTTATACCGTTGTTAGACAACAAAAAATCTCACAAAATCAGTCAAATAGACAGAAAATGATCTTATTTTACCATCAACGAAAAAAATTCAACATGTTATTAAACTAAACATTTGTTAACGATCTATGCTATTTTCTACCTGTATTAGTGAAACAGAGAAAATATGTAAAAGTAGAATATAAAAGGTAATATTATTGTTTTCAAAACCTAAAATTAAATTTAGTTTGGGAAATGGTTTCAACGAAAATATTGGTAAAATACTGACGATTCCGCGATAAGAGTTCACGCATAAATAAATGTGTAAAGAATCAAAATAGAAATATTTACTTTAAAAAATAAGGCTTCTCATAGAAACAATATCTTTGAAAAGGTTTTATTGGTAACATCTCACATTTAAAATATGTTCAAAATAAACACACGGGCGCGCGAATAGATACAGTCCACTAGTGAACTTTTAATCGAAAAACAACGAGTCAGGATCTTTCTCCAGTGAGTGAATAATTACGTTGTACATACATCTGTTCCAAAACTGGTTTTAATCAGAACGATCATTTTTAATTATAAATATTTATGTTTTTAATATTAGTTACTTCCCATAGCAAACCTGTTAAGCACATGTGGTATGTTGTTGTTCTATTTTTAGTTTTAAACCATATGTTATATTCGATAATAACGTTTCAAAACGTGTTCGAATGTTACAGTCTGCTTGAAAGGGTTAGGCTAGACAGCTCGGATTGTGGAAGTCTCAGGTTTGATAAATAATTATATTCTTAAAGGAAAAAACTAGAATTGCAATAATAATAATACCTGTTGTTATTTCATTACAAGCTACAGTTTTTACTTTACAAAATGCAAAATTATTTATAGAACACACTTTTCTATGACAAGATTTGACACAAGTTTTAAAGGTAGTTTAAAGGTTTTAGTATTTCAATCGCCCCGGCATGGCCAAGCGTGTTAAGGCGTGCGATTCGTAATCTGAGGGTCGTGGGTTCGTATCCCGGTCGCACCAAACATGCTCGAATTTTCAGCCGTGGGGGGCGTTATAAGGTTACGATCAATCGCACTATTCGTTAGTAAAAGAGCAGCCCAAGAGTTGGCGGTGGGTGGTGATGACTAGCTGCCTTCCCTCTAGTCTTACACTGCTAAATTAGGGACGGCCAGCGCAGATAGCCCTCGAGTAGCTTTGCGCGCAATTCAAAAACAAATAATTAAGAAGATAATTTGTGTCCGTGAAAATTATTTTGAATATAAGAATACGTTTTTAGACAAATTAATAATTAGTTGTCACCCCCTGTAACGGATAAGTGGTTGAATATCAGTAATAAATCTCATACGGTTAAAAAAGTTAAAACGACATCTAGAAACGAAACACTCACAATTAAAAAATCCAACTTTCGAATATTTCAAAAGAAAGTGTTTGCAGTTAAATGCGAGAAAAGCTACGTTTCGTTCGTTTGTCCATCAGGACAACAAAGATGCTCTTATTGCTTCATATCGTGTTATTTACCGTATTGCAAAAGCAGGTGAAGCTCGTACAATTGCAGAAGATTTGATAAAACCATGTGCAAAAGATTTGGTAGAATGCACGATTGATGAGAAATGTATTTAAAACATTGACTCTGTGCCCTTTTCTGACAACTCGGTTTCTCGAAGAATCAAGGATATGTCAGAAAATTGCTTAACGGAGTTAATAAGGCGAGTAGAAGCGAGTCCAGAATTTTCACTTTAGATGAATGAATCAACAAATGTCGCAGGTTACCCGATGTTGCTTGTGTTTGTTCGTTATGTTCACGAAGCTAGTACTGAAGAAGAAATGCTAATTTGCAAACTCAAACAACAAGCAAAGAAATATTTAAACTGATCGATGTATTTATGGAAGAACATGAAATCCAATGGCAGCTTTGCTCAAGTATTTGCACTGATGGGGCTGCAGCTATGATTGGAAAATTTTCAGGCGCAGTGGTACACATAAAAAAGAAAATCCCTGACATCGAGAGTATCCACTGCTGTCTTCATCGTCATACACATGCAATGAAACGAATACTAGGAGATTTAAAAGAGGTATTGGGTGATGTCATAAAAATAGTTAATTTTATAAAATCAGGACCACTCGATGCGAGGATATTCAGTTTACTCTGTGAGGATATGAGAAGTTTGAATAAAAATTTGCTGCTTCATACTGAAGTCCGATGGTTTTTTCGGAGAAAAGTGTTTGCTTGGTTTTATTAACTATGTGAGGAGATAGGTTTATTTTTATTCGAATGCCATTTTGAAATTGGATGCAAATTAAGGTACAAATACTGGATACAGAAAGTGGCTTACCTTTCGGACGTATTTGCCTATCTAAATAGAGTGAATGCTACGATGCAGGGTACCATGCTAACGTAATTCAGAGCTCAGAGTAAAACGGAAGCGCTTCAACGTAAGCTAAAACTGTGGGGTGAATGTATACTAATGGAAATTATACAATTTTAGATTCAAATAGTCATGAAATACTGTGAAATAAGTGACAGAGCTTTGAACATTATGATACGTTTTCCAACTACATATCTCTGTGAGGAAACATTTTCACTGTATATAGCGACAAAGACCAAATTTAGAAACAGGCTAAATATTGAAGATGATTTGTGCTTACAGGTGACGACCAAACATTGAACTACTTTGTGAACAAAAGCAAGCCCGTCCGAACCACTAATAAATAAATAAGTACACCGTACTTTTACTGATATAAATTTTGTAAGTAGAATGGTATGAACAAGTAGAAGTAAAAATGTTTCTTTAAATATTGATATTTTAAATAAATTTATATTCTAAGAGTTTGAAGTAAACTTTATCTGGTGCTAGTGGCCGCTTGTTTCTATTTTTAGTGTATTTTATTTTATAAAGCCTATAGAATGTTGTTTTCTTTCTGATGTGAAGCTGTGATGTTGACTCTAAAAGTGTGCAAAGTTAGTAAGTAATGAAGTAATAGAGATCTAAATACACTAATATTCATTGATACTGAAACGTTGATGGGTGCGGTGTTTCAGTTATAAAGGAATATAAATCCAAAGACAATAATATTCATTGATATTGGCCTGTTGAAACTAGATGGGTCCAGTGTTTAAGTATGTGATAAAGTAATATTGATCCAAAGACACTAATATTCATTAATACTGTACCGTTGACGATAGATGGGTGCAGTGTTTACGTAATAAAGTAATATAGATCCAAACACATAAATATTCACTGGTACTATAACGTTAACACTAGAGGGTGTACTTTGTTAGTAAGTAATAAATTAATATAGATTCAAAGATTTTGATATTTATTGGTACTGCAACATTCACATTAGATGGGTGCAGTGTTAGTATGTAATAAAATAATATAGACCTAAAGATATTAATATTCATTGATGCTCTAACTTTGACTCTATATGGGTGCAATGATTTAGTAAGTAATAAATTAATATAGATCCAAAGACATTGATACTGTTGACACTAGATAGGTGCAGTATTTAAGTAATAAAGTAGTATAGATACAAAGACACTAAAATTCTTTGACAACAACGTGGATACTGGATGAGTGCAGTGTTTAAGTAATTAATAAAGTTATATAAATCCAGAGACATAAATATCCACTGATATTGTAACGTGGACTTTAGATGGGTGCAGTGTTAGTAGGTAATGAAGTAATATAGACCTAAAGATATTAATATTCATTGATTCTGTAACATTCACAGTAAATGGGTGCAATTATTAAGTAATATAGAACCAAGGACATAACTATCCATTCATACTGTAACGTCGACTCTACATGGGTGCAGTGTTAGTAGGTAATGAAGTGATACAGATCCAAAGACACTAATATTCATTGATACTGTAACGTTGGCTCTAGATGGGTGCAGTCTTTAAGTTCTAGAGGAATATAGATCCAAAGATGATAATATTCATTGATATTGTAACATTGAAACTATATCGGTGCAGTGTTTAAGTAAGTAATAATTTTTTATAGATCCAAATACATTAACATTCATTGTTACTGTAACGTTGATACTAGATGAGTGGAGTTATTATGTAATAAAGTAATATCGATCCAAACACATAAATATTCATTTAATACTTATAAAGCTAAACAGGGTCTATCTGCCGCCCCTAATTTAACAGTGTAAAATCAGAGGGAAGGCAGCTAGTCATTTCTATCCACCGCCAACTCTTGGGCTACTCTTTGACCAACAAATAGTTGGATTGACCATCACGTTATAACGCCCCTACGGCTGAAAGGGCGAGCATGTCTGGTGCGATGGAGATTCGAACCCGCGATCCTCAGATTACGAGTCAAGAGTAACAATGAATTTTAAATTTTATCTTTAGGGTAACTCAAGTGAACGTATTTTGTAATTTACATTGGACGGCGGTTTTCCTTGGACGTTTACCAGATGACCACGATGAGATTTCTCTCTTTCCTTACAAAGTGGAATGGATGGAATATTATTTATATCACCGTTTTATCTCTTGGAGTTTACACTGGTTTAACGTCTTGGAATATATGGAGTACAGGTAAAAAATCTGAAATACTTTAGTTAAAGGTGTAATTATAATTTAGATTTTGTATTAAAAGTTAGTTGAAGTGTTTGTTTTGGAGAAAACGTGAAAAATAGAAACTTCTCTTTAATTAATTATATTTCTTTGGTATGGCGTGAGGCCTAAAACTATTCTCCGAAAATTATTTTGTTTAATTTTTTGTTACATTTACTTGGCATCTTATCAGAAGCAAAAAGACTTAAAAACCGTTTAATTTGCACTTGTGGAAAACGAAGATATTTCGAAAAGCATGACAGACAAGAAGAGCAGAGATTACACAGTAGTTTATTTAATAACAAACAATACAACACAAAACAACACATGGTACAGTGAACGTGTTTGGTTTGTTGTTAAGTGGCAACCGGAACAATTGGCTGTGTTCTACAAACCACTGGTATCCAAACTAAATTTTTGTTATAGTAAGCCTACAGATCTTCCGATTAGATACTGGTGTGGAATAGGCATCGTAATAAACATTGTTTGTTTGTTTTTTATGGAGACTGGAATTTTTGGGAGAAGTAAGAAAGTTTGTCAGTTCAAAATGGTCTTCGCGTAAAATGAGCTTCAATAGAAACAATCTCCATGTTAGGGTAAAGTGTAACAGATAATTTACTTACTTGACATATACTTTAAGTAAAACAAATGTCATAAGTTCAAGGTCTACTACAATGCAAAATCAAAGTTAAAAAAAGCGAAAAAGAAATGCAAACCGAGCTGTGATTTAAGTAAAACTAAACAAATCTCAAACAACGAATTTAAATAATCTCCGCCTATGTCATGTTAAGTTAGTTCACTGAAGTTGAACGTAAAGACACGGAAAGGAACGTTACAATAAATTATCTGTTTTAAGCTCTCACGATCGCTATAGGTGGCGTCTGTTCTAAAATGAAAATATAAATCTATGAAAGCAGGAAACAGTCTAATACACTTTAGTTGAAAATAAGAAGTTATTTTCAACCTAGTATTAAATGTAGAAATCAATTAATACAAACAAAGCCAAGTTGCTCCCGGCTCCACGACAATGATGGTTTGTACGTTTATAGCATATCGCTCGTTAAGGACGTTGCCGACACCAATCTGTATCCAGAATATCACATGAAAAGCAACTTGTTTCTCTAACACGTTCCTTCTGACGCGCACTCCAGCAAAAGTTACATAAATGATTTGACCGCCTCACTGTGTTCAAAACCAAATGTTGAAAAACACAAAATGAAAAAGCTAAAACATGCACTATTTAATGTTTAAAAACATCACATCTTATGAATGAAAATATGAATATTTTAAATTAATTTTTAGAAAGGTTCGGTTATTAAATCACATTTCTTTCAGATCCTAGTACTTCACAGAAAACAATGAATTATATCGAATCAGGAAACATTTTTTTCTCTGAAACTTCTGGCAGATGTTACCTGAAGAC
Organism: Tachypleus tridentatus; assembly: GCF_004210375.1. Taxonomy (NCBI): domain Eukaryota; kingdom Metazoa; phylum Arthropoda; class Merostomata; order Xiphosura; family Limulidae; genus Tachypleus; species Tachypleus tridentatus. The sequence goes on from NC_134825.1 coordinate 177,043,567, forward strand.
CAGGGAATCTTGTGCCATCGAATCTGCGGCAAAACATAATCCAACTTACCGGATAAGATTCATTTACACTTGTAATAATTTCACGGAACTGATAAAGGATGAAGGTTTTCAAATAATCTATCGTATCAGAAATGTTGAGGCTGTACAACTGAACGTCCAACAAAATTTCTCAGAATATCCCTTTGCAAAATGGTATCAGAGCAAAGACTTTAAGAAAACGATAAATAAACCAGTAGGTTTGTCAGATGGTTTGCGATACACGCTACTAAGAAAATTTGGTGGTACAACCCTAGACACTGACTGTATTTCCCGTAAACCACTACCTTCCTTACTTGCTTTCGCAGGTTTTCAGTCCGGATCGGTAGTAAACAATGCAGTAATAAGAGCTCAGAAAGAAAGTCCGTTTATTATCGAATGCACCGAAAGATTTGTAAGTGAGTACAGTCCGACCACGTGGGGCTACAATGGTCCACGCTTACTTACTCAAGTCTTCAAGGAAGCCTGTAAGAAAGAAACAAAACGCTATGGAACTGGCTCTAAATGTTACAATGTTTATCTCTTTCCTACTTCAGCGTTCTATCCTGTTCACTTTTCCAAGAGTAACTTGTTTTTTGATCCCAACGCTACTTCACTCCTGCAAGATATGTGGAAGGATAGTTATACAGTTCACATCTGGAACAAAATAGTCCAACGTAAACACCATAAGCCAGGAGACGGGAGTCCAATGGATCACCTTTTTAAGGAGAATTGTCCAGTAACTTATTCTTACATTATGAAACAAGGTCCAGTAAGTTAAATATTGATTCACCTTCTATATATATTTTGAAACATGGTCCAGTAAGGTAAATATTGATTAACCATCTACAAATAGTGTGCACAAATTCACCTTTGAAATACACTCCAAAAACACCAACTGTAGTAATGTAACATTAATCAGTGATGTCGAGAAACCCACTTGTTGAGAAATTTATATGCAAAAACGGCTCGTTTGGGTTGAGAAAATTCGCTCTTCTATGTAAAATATTTTCTCAACCCAAACGAGCCGTTTTTGCATATAAATGTAACATTAACTCTCGTGTTCCAAACAAAATATTATCGCTGTTTAATGTAAATGGTATATAATTTGTAATTGAGAAAAATTAAAAACTGGAGGTGCATTTATTGTTTGTAAGTTTGTAAAACAATTATAAATGTATCAGTGGAGACACCCTGAACGAAGCCTCTAATGTGAGACGACCAGAATTACTTACTTAAATATACTGTGGTTACTCTTCAAAATTCCTCTTCCACACAGAACAAGATACGACTGAGACAAGTTGCAGTATATTTTAGGAATGTTTTGATCTTACATGTAAAACGAAAATATCATACGATATATTCAAGATCAGATATTTGAAGACTCGTAGAAGTCACAACGTGTCTGTGCTACACCCATATTAGTTATAATAAGTTGTTGTTGTTGTTGTTTTGAATTAAGCACAAAGCTACACAATGGGCCATCTGTACTCTGCCCACCACAGGTATCGAAAGCCGGATTTTAGCGTGTAAGTCCGCAGACATACCGCTTAGCCACTGGGGGGTTGTTATAATAAGAATAGCTGCTTAGTTTATGTTCAATGTTGTTGTCATAAAGGTTCGAAGATCTCGTCACATGATTTTACTGTACCTAAATAATATTAATAATAACCGATGTTCTGTATTCAAGGTCCACAGAGACTGACAAACCATTTACAGATTGTGACAACGTATCTACAGATCGTGACAACTCATTAACATACGGTGACAACACATCTACAGATAGTGACAATTCTACTGATAGTGAGATAGCTTACAAAGTTACATATTCACAAACATAGTTTTAACATACGTACCACTTAGACTCCTGTCTTTACTGAAGTTGTTGTAGTTAGTATGTCTTGATGTCTTATTGCTTGTGATTCAATCCACATGCAATAAAACACATGAAACAACAAGAAGTGTAACACATATCCTGTTAGAAGAGGAAGAACAGCTGTTTTAATAGGAAACCAGAAATACCAGTTACAACATTTCATGTGGTCCTCTAATAAAATACGTAATTTCCTGTGTTAGAAATACTGTTATACACAAAACACTCATCCTTCTCTAACGATACACAAATCATGCTCCTAAGTTCTATATACATCTAACTTGATGTATGACAAACAAGTATTCATAAATCGTACAGTAGCTGTGTAGACAACTATGCCTAAAAATGTAATAACACCATCTTACAAATAACAGTAACATCTAACAGTAAGAATCTACAATATTTTTAACAGATACACTGAAACATTTCTTTAAATATATCATTGCAAAGAGACTCACGTACATAGAGATTCTAATGATACTTGCAATTTCAACTTGTAACTTAGTAACACCAATAATACAATAATTTTTATAATTAAGACTATTACAGTCAGAGACATCGGGTGCTCTTCAGTGAGCCACTACAAAGTCTGACTCATTATATTAAATTCTATTCACCAAATACTTTATTTATAAAAAGTTATTGGTTTCTTTCCCATGTTTAAATTGTACAAAGTTTTATCCTGTTGACTTGTATTACGTGATACCTTCACATGCTTTCTTTGTATAAACTATAAACATTGTAAAACAATAATCCACATGAGTTGTTCTAGTTGCAAGTAAATGCAACCATTCTATTGCATCGTGTCTAAATTTCTTTCAAAATTTTAAAAACAGACTCAGCACAAAACACGGCAAACTAATATTTATTTTATAAAGAATGTCATGTGCAAAGTTGGGAATGTTAAATACAAGGCATAGAATGTCATGTACAGCAAAATGAATGTTAGATACAGGGCATAGAATGTCGTGTACAGCAAAATGAATGTTAGATACAGGACAAAGAATGTCGTGTACAGGACAAGAAATGTTAGATAGAGGGCATAGAATGTCATGTACAGCAAAATGAATGTTAGATACAGGGCATAGAATGTCGTGTACAGCAAAATGAATGTTAGATAAAGGGCATAGAATGTTGTGTACAGCAAAATGAATGTTAGATACAGGAGAAAGAATGTCGTGTACAGCAAAATGAATGTTAGATACAGGACAAAGAATGTCATGTACAGGACAAGAAATGTTAGATACAGGGCATAGAATGTGTTAGATACAGGACAAAGAATGTCATGTACAGGACAAGAAATGTCAGATGCAGGGCATAGAATGTTGTGTACAGCAAAATGAATGTTAGATACAGGACAAGAAATGTTAGATACAGGACCCAAGAATGTCACGTACAGTATAGGGAATATTAAATAATATTATAATGTAGTTCTAAAACTCAAATTTATAGTAAAACAATATTTAATTGCAGTTCTAAAATATATCTCTATAGTCAAACAATGTCAGAACGTACTTCATATGTCAAATTTATATTCAAACAATGTTGGAATGTAGTTCTAAAAGAAAACTTCGTAGTCAAACAATATCACAATGTAGTTCTAAAACTCAAATTTATAGTGAAACAGTATTAGAATAGTTACAAAAACAACTTTATAGTCAAAGAATATCAGACTATAATTATAAGAGACAAATTTGAAGTCAAACAATATCAAAATATAGTTCTAAAACACAACGTTATAGTTAAACAGTACCAGGTTGTAATTATAAAAGACAAATATATAATCAAACAATATTAGAATATAGTTAAAAAAATACATATTTAGAGTGAAAAAAGGTCAGAATGTAGTTTTAACATATAACATTATAGTCAGACAATAACAAAATATAGTTCTAAAACACAACTTTATAGTGAAACAATATCAGAATGTAGTTATAAAGACTAATTTATAGACAAACAATATCAGACTGTAGTAATAAAAGACATAATCAAAGAATATGAGATGTAGGAATAAAAAACAACTTTAGAGTCAAACATGGTCGAAATGTCGTTATAAAACAACATTATCATCAAACTATATCAGAACGTAGAGATAAAATTCAACTTTATAGTCAAACAATATCAGAATTGTTATAAAATACAAAATAATAGTGAAACAGCATCAGAATGTAGTTATAAAAAATTTAAAGTCAAAGAGTATTAGAATGTAGTTTTCAAAAACAACTTTATCATCAAAGAATGTAGGAAGTTAGTTCTAAAATATAACATAATAGCCAAATAATATTTGGAACCTGGTGGGTATGCACAAATATAGTTTTGGTTTTGCTTCATCATGTAGGAACTCTGAGAAATAGACAGTTAATTGTTTACCAGGAATAACGTATTTAATTTCATTTATGTTTCTAATACACTATTAAGTTCAACATAATTAAAAGTGTTTTGCTCCTGATTTTCGTTTGTATTCAATGTCTGGTGCATCACGTTGCAATGTCCAACAGTAGTCAGCAAGCATTAATGGATTCCAGTTGTCCTGATATTGTTTTTCCATTGTAGCAATGTCCTGGTGAAACTGAAGATTTCGATTAAACTGTACGTGATGGGCAAATTTGGATGTGATTTTCGTGATCAGCAGCTAAAACTCTATAAGGAACACCCAACAGTGTTCAAGAAGCAAAAACATTGTTGTGCAGTGTAATCGAATGTACTGAAAAAAACAACTTTAGAGTCAAACACAATAGTGAAACAATAACAGAATACAGTTCTAAAACATAACTTTAGAGTGAAACAATATCAGAATGTAGTTATAAAACACTACTTTATGGCCAAAAAATATCACAATGTAGTTCAAAAACACAACTTTAATGGCAAACAATATCAGCATGAAGATATAAAATCCAACATTTTTATCCAATGATATCAGAATTTAGTTGTAAAACAACTTTAGAGTGAAAGAATGTCAGAACGTAGTTATAAAAGCAGAACATTTTTGACAAACTATATTAGAATGTAGTTCAAAACCACAACTTTGTCGTCAAACAGTATTAGACTGTTGTTATAAAAGACAAATTTATAATCAAAGAATATCAGAATCTGGTTCTAAAATTTAAATTTATAGTCAAATAATGCTGGAAAGTAGTTCTAACACTTAACCTCATAGTCAAATAATAAGAGAAAGCAGTCCTAAAACTCAAATTTATAAAAAAAAACTTAGAATATAGTTCTAAAACATAACTTTATATTCAAACAATTTCAGAATCTAGTTATGATACACAACTTTACAGTCAAACAATATGAGACTATAGTTATAAAAGAGAAAATTATAGTCAAACAATATCACGTTATAGTTCTAAAACTGAAATTTATAGTCAGACAATATTGGAATGCAGTAATAAAACATAACTTTATATTCAAACAATATTAAAAAGTATATGAGAACCACTACTTTTAGTAAAACAATATGAAAATGTCTTTCCAAAACACAAATTTATAGTGAACCACTGTAATAATCTAGTTATAAAACATAAATATGTAGTCAAACAATGTTGGATTGAGAGTTCTAAAACAAAAATTTATAGTCAATGAATATCAGAATATAGTTATAAAACACATATAGTCAAAGAATATCAGACTGTAGTTATAAAATATAACATTATAGTCAAACAATATCAGACTGTAGTTATAAAACACAAATATATAGTCAAACAATATCAGACTGTAGTTCTAAAATATAACATTATAGTAAAAAAATATCAGACTAGTTATAAAATATAACATTATAGTCAAATAATGTCAGAAGGTAGTTCTAAAATATAACATTATGAAGAAAAAATATCAGACTGTAGTTATAATATGTAACATTATAGTGAAAAAATATCAGACTGTAGTTATAATATGTAACATTATAGTGAAAAAATATCAGACTGTAGTTATAATATTTAACATTATAGTGAAAAAATATCAAACTGTAGTTATAATATGTAACATTATAGTGAAAAAATATCAGACTGCAGTTATAATATGTAACATTATAGTGAAAAAATATCAGACTGCAGTTATAATATGTAACATTATAGTGAAAAAATATCAGACTGCAGTTATAATATGTAACATTATAGTGAAAAAATATCAGACTGTAGTTATAATATGTAACATTATAGTGAAAAAATATCAGACTGTAGTTATAATATGTAACATTATAGTGAGAAAATATCAGACTGTAGTTATAATATGTAACATTATAGTGAAAAAATATCAGACTGTAGTTTTAATATGTAACATTATAGTGAAAAATATCAGACTGTAGTTATAATATGTAACATTATAGTGAAAAATATCAGACTGTAGTTATAATATGTAACATTATAGTGAAAAAATATCAGACTGTAGTTATAATATGTAACATTATAGTGAAAAAATATCAGACTGTAGTTTTAATATGTAACATTATAGTGAAAAAATATCAGACTGTAGTTATAATATGTAACATTATAGTGAAAAAATATCAGACTGTAGTTTTAATATGTAACATTATAGTGAAAAAATATCAGACTGTAGTTATAATATGTAACATTATAGTGAAAAAATATCAGACTGTAGTTATAATATGTAACATTATAGTGAAAAAATATCAGACTGTAGTTATAATATGTAACATTATAGTGAAAAAATATCAGACTGTAGTTTTAATATGTAACATTATAGTGAAAAAAATTTCAGACTGTAGTTCTAAAACACAAATATATAGTCAAAGAATGTCAGAATGTAGTTCTAAAAGCCAAATTTATAGCCAAGCAATATAAGAATATAGTTATAACAGATAAATTTATAGCCAAACAATATCAAAACGTAGTTATAAAAGACAAATTGAAAGTCAAACAATATCAAAACGTAGTTATAAAAGACAAATTGAAAGTCAAACAATATCAGAATGTAGAAGATAACTTTATAGTCAAACAATGTCAGATTGTAGTTGTAACACAAGTGTATTGTTTGTCAAACAATGTCAGATTGTAACACAAGTGTATTGTTTCATTCCTTAAAGTATATATGAACCATTATCTCTTTCTTAACCAGAACGAAAATAAAGAAGACTCATTGTTTTAGTGATAACACAACTTCTGTTTGAGGGTCTTAGTGCACAGACCTGATAAAGACCTAGCTGGACTTAACAGACTCTTGTGAGCTCTGCTAACAACAGTTCTGAGTGAAGATATTGGGGATAAAAGAAGACCAAAAGCATTGTCCACGATCTCTCTGTGGATATATAAAAAGGAAAGAGGCACTTCATCTTTCTTATCAGTTAATATGTAATTGCAGTTTATCTTTTCTTCACGTTTCCCTTTGTTACCTAATTTTCTGACCATAGTGTTGCCATTTTTCACTCTAGTTTTTTTAACATCAGGTAAAGAATAAAAGGGTCTCCTATTTTTTCTTTGATTCTCAGTTTTCAACTTCTTCCATGATGTTCTCCATATATTTTTAATCTCGCTTCCTGTCTCCTTTCCGTACCTCAACATTTCCTTCTGAGACTTTTCACAGTCACTACACTCACATTCTGCTTCTATTTGTTCCAGAATCCTTTCTTTAGAAACTACCAGAAATTCTTCTAAAGCATCCATTGGAGCATTTATCAACATATCAAATTTTTCTGATTTCTCTAGAATCCCTGTAAAACCAAAAATATAAAATTAAGGATGAAACTGCAAACTTTGAAGAAAATTAAATTACTATTACAGTCATCAGGAGTCAGATATGGAACACACTATAAACCTGGATCACTATTACAGTCATTATCTTGATATGGAACAGACTACAAACCTGGATCACTATTACAGTCATCAGAAGTCAGATATGGAACACACTATAAACCTGGATCACTATTACAGTCATTATCCTGATATGAAACAGACTGCAAACCTGGATCATTATAACAGTCATTAGTCTGATATGGAACTGACTACAAACCTGAGTCACAATTAAAGACATCATTAAGACATGGAACAGACTACAAATCTGGATCACTATTGCAGTCATCCCAAGTCAAATATGGAACACACTACAAACCAGGATCAGCATTACAGTCATCACAAGACAGATATGGATAAGACTACAGACCTGGATCATTATTACAGTCATCACGAGTCATATATGGAACAATCTAAAAAACTGGATCACTATTACAGTTATTGCAAGTCAGATATGGAACAGACTACAAATTTAAATCACTATTACAGTTATTGCGAATCAGATATGGAACAGACTATAAACCTAGATCACTATTACAGTTATCATGGGTCAGATATGGAACAGACTATAAACCAAGATCACTATTACAGTTATCTCGATTCAGATATGGAACAGACTATAAACCAAGATCACTATTACAGTTATCACAGGTCAGATATGGAATAGACTATAAACCAAGATCACTATTATAGTTATCGCGAGTCAGATATGGAGCAGACTATAAACCTAGATCACGATTACAGTTATCACGGGTCAGATATGGAACAGACTATAAACCTAGATCACTATTACACTCATCAGGAATTAATTTAACTACCTATTTTAATAAAAGATCAGATAAAAAGCAACATTTTTCCTACAGATAAATACAAGAAACATGTTTCTCTTTAAGATAAAGTTTCGCCTTTCAAATTTTGTCAGTGTTAGAAGACAAAGAGAAATTTAAATACTTTAGTGTCAGCATTAGTTCACTTATTCCTGTGTATAATGTTCCCGATTTTACGTCATAGCTGGAATCTGAAGGTACATTGCATACTGTAAGTTAGAATGTAAAACATTTCATTAAAAGAACCACCTAGGTTCGTTTACTGATTTCATTGTCTTTTCTTCATAAAGTTAAAAAAAATGTCACTTTATAACTTTAGTTCTATTACTGGTATCAGTGTTTTCAGGATTACAAACTTTCATCTTACAATAGATCCTATAATCATTTGACTTTGTTAGTGATATAAGTTTATAATGACAAAAATTGAACCCTTTCAGTTATTTTACTGCTCCACAACCAAGTTATATGCACTAGAGTTGTTTACTAGAAACCACTAAAAATGAAGGTGAAAAAATGTTGTCTGATACTTTATCTTACCTGCTGGATTAAAACTGACATAAAGGTGTGCATTGTTCCTCCATATCCAATCACAAATATAGCATGTGTCAAAATTGTGACCATCATATTCTATAGTAATGGATACATTAATAACTTATTAAACTAGAGTTAACTTCTGTGATTAACATATAAGTACTAAATATAAACTAACAAATTTATTGAACTGGACTTTACTTGTATACATAAGATGAAAGTACTGAGAATATATTAACAAACAAACTGAATTGGTCTTTACTTGTACAGATAAGATGAAACTACAAAAGATATATTAAAAAACTTAGTCAACTGTTTTTTACTTATACAGATAAGATGAAAGTACTAAAGATCTATTAACAAACTATATAAATTGGTCTTTACTAGTATAAATAAGAGGAAAGTACTATGGCTGTATTAACAAACTCACTGAACTAGCCTTTCCTTATACAGATAACATGAAAGCACTAAGAATGTATTAACAAACTTACTGAACACGTCTTTACTTTTATAAATAAAATGAGAGTACTAAGGATGCATTAACAAACTGAGTGAAGTGGTCTTTACTGGTATATATAACATGAAATTTCAAAAGATGTATTAACAAACTGACTAAACTGCTCTTTACTTGTATAGATAAGATAAAGGAATAAGGATGTATTGACAAACTTACTGAACTGATCTTTACTTGTATAGATAAGATTAAAGTACTAAAGATGTATTAACAGATTTACTGAACTGATCTTTACTTGTATAGATAAGAGTAAAGTACTAAAGATGTATTAACAGATTTACTGAACTGATCTTTACTTGTACAGTTAAGTTGAAAGTACTAAAGATGTATTAACAGACTTACTGAACTGATCTTAACTTGTACAGATAAGATGAGGGTATTTACAAAGTATTAATAAGCTTACTGAACTGATCTTTACTTGTACAAATAAGTTGAAATTACCAAAGGTGCATTAACAAACTTACTGAACTGTTCTTTACTTGTACAAATAAGAAGAGGGTATTTACAAAGTATTAATAAGCTTACTGAACTGGTCTTTACTTGTACAAATATTATGAAAGTACTAAAGATGTATTAACAGACTTACTGAACTGGTCTTTACTTGTACAAAGAAGATGATAGTGCTAAGAATGTATAGAAAACTTAGTGAACTGCTCTCTCTTTTGATAAATAAGATAAAAATACTGAGGATGTATTATCAATTTTAATGAACTGGTCTTTACTTGTATAGATGAAATCAAAGTACTTACGATATATTAAGAAACTGACTGAACTGGTTTTAACACTGTAGTTACTAAGGCTATATTAAAAACCTTACTGAAGTGGTCTTTAGTTTTATAAATATGATGAAATACTAACAAAGTATTAATAACCTTACTGAACTGGTCTTTACTTGTATAATAAAAAAGAAAGTACTAAATATCTATTAACAATCTTACTGAACTGATCTTTAGTTTTATAAATATGATGAAATACTAACAAAGTATTAATAAAGTTACTGAACTGGTCTTTACTTGTATAATAAAGAAGAAAGTACTAAATATCTATTAACAATCTTACTGAACTGATATTTAGTTTTATAAATATGATGAAAGTACTAAAGATGTATTAACAGACTTACTGAACTGATCTTTAATTGTAGAGATAAGATGAAAGTACTAAAAATGTATTAACAGATTTACTGAACTGATCTTTACTTGTACAGATAAGATGAAAGCCATAAAGATGTATTAACAGACTTACTGAACTGAACTTTACTTATACAGATAAGTTGAAAGTACTAAAAATGTATTAACAGACTTATTGAACTGGTCTTTACTTGTACAGATAAGTTGAAAGTACTAAAGATGTATTAACAGACTTACTGAAATGGTTTTTACTTGTACAGATAAGCTGAAAGTACTAAAGATGTATTAACAGACTTACTGAACTGATCTTTACTTGTACAGATAAGATGAAAGTACTAAAGATGTATTAAGAGTTTTACTGAACTGGTCTTTACTTGTACAAACAAGATGAAGGTCCTGAAGATCTATTAACTAACTAACTGAGCTGCTGTTTCCTTGTACATATAACATGAAAGTACTTATGATGTATTAACACACTGAACTGGTCTTTACTTGTATAGACAAGATGAAAGTCCTAGATGAAAGTCCTGAAAATCTACTAACTAACTAACTCAGCTGGTGTTTCCTTGTACATATAACATGAAAGTACTTATGATGTATTAACACACTGAACTGGTCTTTACTAGTATAGATAAGATGAAAGTACTAGGCCTGCATTAACAATTTTACTCATGTGGTCTTGACTTGTACAGATAAGGTGAAAGTACTAAGGATGTACTGACGAACTATCTGAATTGCAATTTGCTTCTATAAAAAACATGAAAGATCTAGGGATGTTCTTTACTTGTATAGGTAAGATGAAAGTTCTAAAGTGACATTAATAAACTTACTGAACTGATCTTTACTTGTATACACAAGATGAAAGTGATAAAGATGTATTAAATAACTTAATGAACTGTTCTTTACAAAAGATGAAAGTACTAACAAAGTATTAACAGACTTACTGAACTGATCTTTACTTGTACAAATAAGATGAAAGTACTAAAGATGTCTTAACAGACTTACTGAACTGATCTTTACTTGTACAGATCAGATGAACGTACTAAAGATGTATTAACAGACTTACTGAACTGATCTTTACTTGTACAGATAAGTTGAAAGTACTAAAGATGTATTAACAGACTTACTGAACTGATCTTTAATTGTAGAGATAAGTTGAAAGTACTAAAGATATATTAACAAACTTACTGAACTGATCTTTACTTGTACGGATAAGTTGAAAGTATCAAAGGTGCATTAACAAACTTACTGAACTGTTCTTCACTTGTACAAATAAGAAGAGGGTATTTACAAAGTATTAATAAGCTTACTGAACTGGTCTTTACTTGTACAAATATTATGAAAGTACTAAAGATGTATTAACAGACTTACTGAACTGGTCTTTACTTGTACAAAGAAGATGATAGTGCTAAGAATGTATTAGAAAACTAAGTGAACTGCTCTCTCTTTTGATAAATAAGATAAAAATACTGAGGATGTATTATCAATTTTAATGAACTGATCTTTACTTGTATAGATGAGATCAAAGTACTTACGATATATTAAGAAACTGACTGAACTGGTTTTAACACTGTAGTTACTAAGGCTATATTAAAAACTTACTGAACTGGTCTTTAGTTTTAAAAATATGATGAAATACTAAGAAAGTATTAATAAACTTACTGAACTGGTCTTTACTTGTATAATAAAGAAGAAAGTACTAAATATCTATTAATAATCTTACTGAACTGGTATTTAGTTTTATAAATATGATGAAATACTAACAAAGTATTAATAAACTTACTGAACTGGTCTTTACTTGTATAATAAAGAAGAAAGTACTAAATATCTATTAATAATCTTACTGAACTGGTATTTAGTTTTATAAATATGATGAAAGTACTAAAGATGTATTAACAGACTTACTGAACTGATATTTACTTGTACAGATAAGTTGAAAGTACTAAAGATCTATTAACAGACTTACTGAACTGATCTTTACTTGTACAGATAAGTTGAAAGTACTAAAGATGTATCAACAGACTTACTGAACTGATCTTTACTTGTACAGATAAGTTGAAAGTACTAAAGATGTATCAACAGACTTACTGAACTGGTTTTCACTTGTACAGATAAGCTGAAAGTACTAAAGATGTATTAACAGACTTACTGAACTGATCTTTACTTGTACAGATAAGATGAAAGTACTAAAGATGTATTAAGAGTTTTACTGAACTGGTCTTTACTTGTACAGACAAGATGAAAGTCCTGAAGATCTATTAACTAACTAACTGAGCTGCTATTTCCTTGTACATATAACATGAAAGTACTTATGATATATTAACACATGAACTGGTCTTTACTAGTACAGACAAGATGAAAGTCCTGAAGATCTATTAACTAACTAACTCATCTGCTGTTTCCTTGTACATATAACATGAAAGTACTTATGATGTATTAACACACTGAACTGGTCTTTACTTGTATAGACAAGATGAAAGTCCTGAAAATCTACTAACTAACTAACTCAGGTGTTGTTTCCTTGTACATATAACATGAAAGTACTTATGATGTATTAACACACTGAACTGGTCTTTACTAGTATAGACAAGATGAAAGTTCTAAAGTGACATTAATAAACTTACTGAACTGGTCTTTACTTGTATACACAAGATGAAAGTGATAAAGATGTATTAAATAACTTAATGAACTGCTCTTTACAAAAGATGAAAGTACTAACAAAGTATTAACAGACTTACTGAACTGATCTTTACTTGTACAGAGAAGATGAAAGTACTAAAGATGTATTAACAGACTTACTGAACTGATCTTTACTTGTACAGATAAGTTGAAAGTACTAAAGATCTATTAATAGACTTACTGAACTGATCTTTACTTGTACAAATAAGATGAAAGTACTAAAGATGTATTAACAGACTTACTGAACTGATCTTTACTTGTACAGATAAATTGAAAGTACTAAAGATGTATTAACAGACTTACTGAACTGATCTTTAATTGTAGAGATAAGTTGAAAGTACTAAAGATATATTAACAGACTTACTGAACTGATCTTTACTTGTACAGATAAGTTGAAAGTACCAAAGGTGCATTAACAAACTTACTGAACTGTTCTTTACTTGTACAAATAAGAAGAGGGTATTTACAAAGTATTAATAAGCTTACTGAACTGGTCTTTACTTGTACAGATAAGCTGAAAGTAGTAAAGATGTATCAACAGACTTACTGAACTGATATTTACTTGTACAGATAAGCTGAAAGTACTAAAGATGTATCAACAGACTTACTGAACTGATATTTACTTGTACAGATAAGCTGAAAGTACTAAAGATGTATCAACAGACTTACTGAACGGATCTTTACTTGTACAGATAAGTTGAAAGTACTAAAGATGTATTAACAGACTTACTGAACTGGTTTTTACTTGTACAGATAAGCTGAAAGTACTAAAGATGTATCAACAGACTTACTGAACTGATCTTTACTTGTACAGATAAGTTGAAAGTACTAAAGATGTATTAACAGACTTACTGAACTGGTTTTTACTTGTACAGATAAGCTGAAAGAACTAAAGATGTATTAATAGACTTACTGAACTGATCTTTACTTCTACAGATAAGATGAAAGTACTAAAGATGTATTAAGAGTTCTACTGAACTGGTCTTTACTTGTACAGACAAGATGAAAGTCCTGAAGATCTATTAACTAACTAACTGAGCTGCTATTTCCTTGTACATATAACATGAAAGTACTTATGATATATTAACACATGAACTGGTCTTTACTAGTACAGACAAGATGAAAGTCCTGAAGATCTATTAACTAACTAACTGAGCTGCTGTTTCCTTGTACATATAACATGAAAGTACTTATGATGTATTAACACACTGAACTGGTCTTTACTTGTATAGACAAGATGAAAGTCCTGTAAATCTACTAACTAACTAACTCAGCTGGTGTTTCCTTGTACATATAACATGAAAGTACTTATGATGTATTAACACACTGAACTGGTCTTTACTAGTATAGACAAGATGAAAGTACTAGGCCTGCTTAACAATTTTACTCATGTGGTCTTGACTTGTACAGATAAGGTGAAAGTACTAAGGATGTACTGACGAACTATCTGAATTGCAATATGCTTCTATAAAAAACATGAAAGTTCTAAAAATGTTCTTTACTTGTATAGATAAGATGAAAGTTCTAAAGTGACATTAATAAACTTACTGAACTGGTCTTTACTTGTATACAGAAGATGAAAGTGATAAAGATGTATTAAATAACTTAATGAACTGTTCTTTACAGAAGATGAAAGTACTAACAAAGTATTAACAGACTTACTGAACTGATCTTTACTTGTACATAGAAAATGAAAGTACTAAAGATGTATTAACAGACTTACTGAACTGATCTTTACTTGTACATAGAAAATGAAAGCACTAAAGATGTATTAACAGACTTACTGAACTGATCTTTACTTGTACAGATAAGTTGAAAGTACTAAAGATCTATTAATAGACTTACTGAACTGATCTTTACTTGTAGAGATAAGATGAACGTACTAAAGATGTATTAACAGACTTACTGAACTGATCTTTACTTGTACAGATAAGTTGAAAGTACTAAAGATGTATTAACAGACTTACTGAACTGGTTTTTACTTGTACAGATAAGCTGAAAGTACTAAAGATGTATCAACAGACTTACTGAACTGATCTTTACTTGTACAGATAAGTTGAAAGTACTAAAGATGTATTAACAGACTTACTGAACTGGTTTTTACTTGTACAGATAAGCTGAAAGAACTGAAGATGTATTAACAGACTTACTGAACTGGTTTTTACTTGTACAGATAAGCTGAAAGAACTAAAGATGTATTAACAGACTTACTGAACTGATCTTTACTTGTACAGATAAGATGAAAGTACTAAAGATGTATTAAGAGTTTTACTGAACTGGTCTTTACTTGTACAAACAAGATGAAAGTCCTGAAGATCTATTAACTAACTAACTGAGCTGCTGTTTCCTTGTACATATAACATGAAAGTACTTATGATGTATTAACACACTGAACTGGTCTTTACTTGTATAGACAAGATGAAAGTCCTAGATGAAAGTCCTGAAAATCTACTAACTAACTAACTCAGCTGGTGTTTCCTTGTACATATAACATGAAAGTACTTAAGATGTATTAACACACTGAACTGGTCTTTACTAGTATAGACAAGATGAAAGTACTAGGCCTGCATTAACAATTTTACTGAACTGATCTTTACTTGTACAGAGAAGATGAAAGTACTAAAGATGTATTAACAGACTTACTGAACCGATCTTTACTGGTACAGATAAGTTGAAAGTACTAAAGATCTATTAATAGACTTACTGAACTGATCTTTACTTGTACAAATAAGATGAAAGTACTAAAGATGTATTAACAGACGTACTGAACTAATCTTTACTTGTACATATAAGATGAACGTACTAAAGATGTATTAACAGACTTACTGAACTGAACTTTACTTGTACAGATAAGTTGAAAGTACTAAAAATGTATTAACAGACTTATTGAACTGGTCTTTACTTGTACAGATAAGTTGAAAGTACTAAAGATGTATTAGCAGACTTACTGAACTGATATTTACTTGTACAGATAAGTTGAAAGTACTAAAGATGTATTAACAGACTTACTGAACTGGTTTTTACTTGTACAGATAAGCTGAAAGTACTAAAGATGTATTAACAGACTTACTGAACTGATCTTTAATTGTAGAGATAAGATGAAAGTACTAAAAATGTATTAACAGATTTACTGAACTGATCTTTACTTGTACAGATAAGATGAAAGTACTAAAGATGTATTAACAGACTTACTGAACTGAACTTTACTTGTACAGATAAGTTGAAAGTACTAAAATGTATTAACAGACTTACTGAACTGGTCTTTACTTGTACAGATAAGTTGAAAGTACTAAAGATGTATTAGCAGACTTACTGAACTGATATTTACTTGTACAGATAAGTTGAAAGTACTAAAGATGTATTAACAGACTTACTGAACTGGTTTTTACTTGTACAGATAAGCTGAAAGTACTAAAGATGTATTAACAGACTTACTGAACTGATCTTTACTTGTACAGATAAGATGAAAGTACTAAAGATGTATTAAGAGTTTTACTGAACTGGTCTTTACTTGTACAAACAAGATGAAAGTCCTGAAGATCTATTAACTAACTAACTGAGCTGCTGTTTCCTTGTACATATAACATGAAAGTACTTATGATGTATTAACACACTGAACTGGTCTTTACTTGTATAGACAAGATGAAAGTCCTAGATGAAAGTCCTGAAAATCTACTAACTAACTAACTCAGCTGGTGTTTCCTTGTACATATAACATGAAAGTACTTATGATGTATTAACACACTGAACTGGTCTTTACTAGTATAGACAAGATGAAAGTACTAGGCCTGCATTAACAATTTTACTCATGTGGTCTTGACTTGTACAGATAAGGTGAAAGTACTAAGGATGTACTGACGAACTATCTGAATTGCAATTTGCTTCTATAAAAAACATGAAAGTTCTAGGGATGTTCTTTACTTGTATAGATAAGATGAAAGTTCTAAAGTGACATTAATAAACTTACTGAACTGGTCTTTACTTGTATACACAAGATGAAAGTGATAAAGATGTATTAAATAACTTAATGAACTGTTCTTTACAAAAGATGAAAGTACTAACAAAGTATTAACAGACTTACTGAACTGATCTTTACTTGTACAAATAAGATGAAAGTACTAAAGATGTATTAACAGACTTACTGAACTGATCTTTACTTGTACAGATAAGATGAACGTACTAAAGATGTATTAACAGACTTACTGAACTGATCTTTACTTGTACAGATAAGTTGAAAGTACTAAAGATGTATTAACAGACTTACTGAACTGATCTTTAATTGTAGAGATAAGTTGAAAGTACTAAAGATGTATTAACAAACTTACTGAACTGATCTTTACTTGTACGGATAAGTTGAAAGTACCAAAGGTGCATTAACAAACTTACTGAACTGTTCTTCACTTGTACAAATAAGAAGAGGGTATTTACAAAGTATTAATAAGCTTACTGAACTGGTCTTTACTTGTACAAATATTATGAAAGTACTAAAGATGTATTAACAGACTTACTGAACTGGTCTTTACTTGTACAAAGAAGATGATAGTGCTAAGAATGTATTAGAAAACTAAGTGAACTGCTCTCTCTTTTGATAAATAAGATAAAAATACTGAGGATGTATTATCAATTTTAATGAACTGATCTTTACTTGTATAGATGAGATCAAAGTACTTACGATATATTAAGAAACTGACTGAACTGGTTTTAACACTGTAGTTACTAAGGCTATATTAAAAAACTTACTGAACTGGTCTTTAGTTTTAAAAATATGATGAAATACTAAGAAAGTATTAATAAACTTACTGAACTGGTCTTTACTTGTATAATAAAGAAGAAAGTACTAAATATCTATTAATAATCTTACTGAACTGGTATTTAGTTTTATAAATATGATGAAATACTAACAAAGTATTAATAAACTTACTGAACTGGTCTTTACTTGTATAATAAAGAAGAAAGTACTAAATATCTATTAATAATCTTACTGAACTGGTATTTAGTTTTATAAATATGATGAAAGTACTAAAGATGTATTAACAGACTTACTGAACTGATATTTACTTGTACAGATAAGTTGAAAGTACTAAAGATCTATTAACAGACTTACTGAACTGATATTTACTTGTACAGATAAGCTGAAAGTACTAAAGATGTATCAACAGACTTACTGAACGGATCTTTACTTGTACAGATAAGTTGAAAGTACTAAAGATGTATCAACAGACTTACTGAACTGGTTTTCACTTGTACAGATAAGCTGAAAGTACTAAAGATGTATTAACAGACTTACTGAACTGATCTTTACTTGTACAGATAAGATGAAAGTACTAAAGATGTATTAAGAGTTTTACTGAACTGGTCTTTACTTGTACAGACAAGATGAAAGTCCTGAAGATCTATTAACTAACTAACTGAGCTGCTATTTCCTTGTACATATAACATGAAAGTACTTATGATATATTAACACATGAACTGGTCTTTACTAGTACAGACAAGATGAAAGTCCTGAAGATCTATTAACTAACTAACTCAGCTGCTGTTTCCTTGTACATATAACATGAAAGTACTTATGATGTATTAACACACTGAACTGGTCTTTACTTGTATAGACAAGATGAAAGTCCTGAAAATCTACTAACTAACTAACTCAGGTGTTGTTTCCTTGTACATATAACATGAAAGTACTTATGATGTATTAACACACTGAACTGGTCTTTACTTGTATAGATAAGATGAAAGTTCTAAAGTGACATTAATAAACTTACTGAACTGGTCTTTACTTGTATACACAAGATGAAAGTGATAAAGATGTATTAAATAACTTAATGAACTGCTCTTTACAAAAGATGAAAGTACTAACAAAGTATTAACAGACTTACTGAACTGATCTTTACTTGTACAGAGAAGATGAAAGTACTAAAGATGTATTAACAGACTTACTGAACTGATCTTTACTGGTACAGATAAGTTGAAAGTACTAAAGATCTATTAATAGACTTACTGAACTGATCTTTACTTGTACAAATAAGATGAAAGTACTAAAGATGTATTAACAGACTTACTGAACTGATCTTTACTTGTACAGATAAGATGAAAGTACTAAAGATGTATTAACAGACTTACTGAACTGATCTTTAATTGTAGAGATAAGTTGAAAGTACTAAAGATATATTAACAGACTTACTGAACTGATCTTTACTTGTACAGATAAGTTGAAAGTACCAAAGGTGCATTAACAAACTTACTGAACTGTTCTTTACTTGTACAAATAAGAAGAGGGTATTTACAAAGTATTAATAAGCTTACTGAACTGGTCTTTACTTGTACAGATAAGCTGAAAGTACTAAAGATGTATCAACAGACTTACTGAACTGATATTTACTTGTACAGATAAGCTGAAAGTACTAAAGATGTATTAACAGACTTACTGAACTGATCTTTACTTGTACAGATAAGTTGAAAGTACTAAAGATGTATTAACAGACTTACTGAACTGGTTTTTACTTGTACAGATAAGCTGAAAGTACTAAAGATGTATCAACAGACTTACTGAACTGATCTTTACTTGTACAGATAAGTTGAAAGTACTAAAGATGTATTAACAGACTTACTGAACTGGTTTTTACTTGTACAGATAAGCTGAAAGAACTAAAGATGTATTAATAGACTTACTGAACTGATCTTTACTTGTACAGATAAGATGAAAGTACTAAAGATGTATTAAGAGTTTTACTGAACTGGTCTTTACTTGTACAGACAAGATGAAAGTCCTGAAGATCTATTAACTAACTAACTGAGCTGCTATTTCCTTGTACATATAACATGAAAGTACTTATGATATATTAACACATGAACTGGTCTTTACTAGTACAGACAAGATGAAAGTCCTGAAGATCTATTAACTAACTAACTGAGCTGCTGTTTCCTTGTACATATAACATGAAAGTACTTATGATGTATTAACACACTGAACTGGTCTTTACTTGTATAGACAAGATGAAAGTCCTGTAAATCTACTAACTAACTAACTCAGCTGGTGTTTCCTTGTACATATAACATGAAAGTACTTATGATGTATTAACACACTGAACTGGTCTTTACTAGTATAGACAAGATGAAAGTACTAGGCCTGCTTAACAATTTTACTCATGTGGTCTTGACTTGTACAGATAAGGTGAAAGTACTAAGGATGTACTGACGAACTATCTGAATTGCAATTTGCTTCTATAAAAAACATGAAAGTTCTAAGGATGTTCTTTACTTGTATAGATAAGATGAAAGTTCTAAAGTGACATTAATAAACTTACTGAACTGGTCTTTACTTGTATACAGAAGATGAAAGTGATAAAGATGTATTAAATAACTTAATGAACTGTTCTTTACAAAAGATGAAAGTACTAACAAAGTATTAACAGACTTACTGAACTGATCTTTACTTGTACAGAGAAAATGAAAGTACTAAAGATGTATTAACAGACTTACTGAACTGATCTTTACTTGTACAGATAAGTTGAAAGTACTAAAGATCATTAATAGACTTACTGAACTGATCTTTACTTGTACAGATAAGATGAAAGTACTAAAGATGTATTAACAGACTTACTGAACTGATCTTTACTTGTACAGATAAGTTGAAAGTACTAAAGATGTATTAACAGACTTACTGAACTGATCTTTAATTGTAGAGATAAGTTGAAAGTACTAAAGATGTATTAACAGACTTACTGAACTGATCTTTACTTGTACAGATAAGTTGAAAGTACCAAAGGTGCATTAACAAACTTACTGAACTGTTCTTTACTTGTACAAATAAGAAGAGGGTATTTACAAAGTATTAATAAGCTTACTGAACTGGTCTTTACTTGTACAAATATTATGAAAGTACTAAAGATGTATTAACAGACTTACTGAACTGGTCTTTACTTGTACAAAGAAGATGATAGTGCTAAGAATGTATTAGAAAACTTAGTGAACTGCTCTCTCTTTTGATAAATAAGATAAAAATACTGAGGATGTATTATCAATTTTAATGAACTGATCTTTACTTGTATAGATGAGATCAAAGTACTTACGATATATTAAGAAACTGACTGAACTGGTTTTAACACTGTAGTTACTAAGGCTATACTAAAAAACTTACTGAACTGGTCTTTAGTTTTATAAATATGATGAAATACTAACAAAGTATTAATAAACTTACTGAACTGGTCTTTACTTGTATAATAAAGAAGAAAGTACTAAATATCTATTAATAATCTTACTGAACTGGTCTTTAGTTTTATAAATATGATGAAATACTAACAAAGTATTAATAAACTTACTGAACTGGTCTTTACTTGTATAATAAAGAAGAAAGTACTAAATATCTATTAACAATCTTACTGAACTGGTATTTAGTTTTATAAATATGATGAAAGTACTAAAG
Source organism: Tachypleus tridentatus (assembly GCF_004210375.1). Lineage (NCBI taxonomy): Eukaryota > Metazoa > Arthropoda > Merostomata > Xiphosura > Limulidae > Tachypleus > Tachypleus tridentatus. The sequence goes on from NC_134825.1 coordinate 177,065,299, forward strand.
ATGTATTAACAGACTTACTGAACTGATCTTTACTTGTACAGATAAGATGAAAGTACTAAAGATGTATTAACAGACTTACTGAACTGATCTTTACTTGTACAGATAAGATGAAAGTACTAAAGATGTATTAACAGACTTACTGAACTGATCTTTACTTGTACAGATAAGTTGAAAGTACTAAAGATGTATTAACAGACTTACTGAACTGATCTTTACTTGTACAGATAAGTTGAAAGTACTAAAGATGTATTAACAGACTTACTGAACTGATCTTTACTTGTACAGATAAGTTGAAAGTACTAAAGATGTATTAACAGACTTACTGAACTGGTTTTTACTTGTACAGATAAGCTGAAAGAACTAAAGATGTATTAACAGACTTACTGAACTGATCTTTACTTGTACAGATAAGATGAAAGTACTAAAGATGTATTAAGAGTTTTACTGAACTGGTCTTTACTTGTACAGACAAGATGAAAGTCCTGAAGATCTATTAACTAACTAACTGAACTGCTGTTTCCTTGTACATATAACATGAAAGTACTTATGATGTATTAACACACTGAACTGGTCTTTACTTGTATAGACAAGATGAAAGTCCTAGATGAAAGTCCTAAAATCTACTAACTAACTAACTGAGCTGCTATTTCCTTGTACATATAACATGAAAGTACTTATGATATATTAACACACTGAACTGGTCTTTACTAGTACAGACAAGATGAAAGTCCTGAAGATCTATTAACTAACTAACTGAGCTGCTGTTTCCTTGTACATATAACATGAAAGTACTTATGATGTATTAACACACTGAACTGGTCTTTACTTGTATAGACAAGATGAAAGTCCTGAAAATCTACTAACTAACTAACTGAACTGGTGTTTCCTTGTACATATAACATGAAAGTACTTATGATGTATTAACACACTGAACTGGTCTTTACTAGTATAGACAAGATGAAAGTACTAGGCCTGCATTAACAATTTTACTCATGTGGTCTTGACTTGTACAGATAAGGTGAAAGTACTAAGGATGTACTGACGAACTATCTGAATTGCAATTTGCTTCTATAAGAAACATGAAAGTTCTAAGGATGTTCTTTACTTGTATAGATAAGATGAAAGTTCTAAAGTGACATTAATAAACTTACTGAACTGGTCTTTACTTGTATACATAAGATGAAAGTGATAAAGATGTATTAAATAACTTAATGAACTGTTCTTTACAAAAGATGAAAGTACTAACAAAGTATTAACAGACTTACTGAACTGATCTTTACTTGTACAGATAAGATGAAAGTACTAAAGATGTATTAACAGACTTACTGAACTGATCTTTACTTGTATAATAAAGAAGAAAGTACAAATATCTATTAACAATCTTACTGAACTACAGATAAGCTGAAAGTACTAAAGATGTATCAACAGACTTACTGAACTGATCTTTACTTGTACAGATAAGTTGAAAGTACTAAAGATGTATTAACAGACTTACTGAACTGGTTTTTACTTGTACAGATAAGCTGAAAGAACTAAAGATGTATTAACAGACTTACTGAACTGATCTTTACTTGTACAGATAAGATGAAAGTACTAAAGATGTATTAAGAGTTTTACTGAACTGGTCTTTACTTGTACAGACAAGATGAAAGTCCTGAAGATCTATTAACTAACTAACTGAGCTGCTATTTCCTTGTACATATAACATGAAAGTACTTATGATATATTAACACATGAACTGGTCTTTACTAGTACAGACAAGATGAAAGTCCTGAAGATCTATTAACTAACTAACTGAGCTGCTGTTTCCTTGTACATATAACATGAAAGTACTTATGATGTATTAACACACTGAACTGGTCTTTACTTGTATAGACAAGATGAAAGTCCTGTAAATCTACTAACTAACTAACTCAGCTGGTGTTTCCTTGTACATATAACATGAAAGTACTTATGATGTATTAACACACTGAACTGGTCTTTACTAGTATAGACAAGATGAAAGTACTAGGCCTGCTTAACAATTTTACTCATGTGGTCTTGACTTGTACAGATAAGGTGAAAGTACTAAGGATGTACTGACGAACTATCTGAATTGCAATTTGCTTCTATAAAAAACATGAAAGTTCTAAGGATGTTCTTTACTTGTATAGATAAGATGAAAGTTCTAAAGTGACATTAATAAACTTACTGAACTGGTCTTTACTTGTATACAGAAGATGAAAGTGATAAAGATGTATTAAATAACTTAATGAACTGTTCTTTACAAAAGATGAAAGTACTAACAAAGTATTAACAGACTTACTGAACTGATCTTTACTTGTACAGAGAATATGAAAGTACTAAAGATGTATTAACAGACTTACTGAACTGATCTTTACTTGTACAGATAAGTTGAAAGTACTAAAGATCTATTAATAGACTTACTGAACTGATCTTTACTTGTAGAGATAAGATGAAAGTACTAAAGATGTATTAACAGACTTACTGAACTGATCTTTACTTGTACAGATAAGTTGAAAGTACTAAAGATGTATTAACAGACTTACTGAACTGATCTTTAATTGTAGAAATAAGTTGAAAGTACTAAAAATGTATTAACAGACTTACTGAACTGATCTTTACTTGTACAGATAAGTTGAAAGTACCAAAGGTGCATTAACAAACTTACTGAACTGTTCTTTACTTGTACAAATAAGAAGAGGGTATTTACAAAGTATTAATAAGCTTACTGAACTGGTCTTTACTTGTACAAATATTATGAAAGTACTAAAGATGTATTAACAAACTTACTGAACTGGTCTTTACTTGTACAAAGAAGATGATAGTGCTAAGAATGTATTAGAAAACTTAGTGAACTGCTCTCTCTTTTGATAAATAAGATAAAAATACTGAGGATGTATTATCAATTTTAATGAACTGATCTTTACTTGTATAGATGAGATCAAAGTACTTACGATATATTAAGAAACTGACTGAACTGGTTTTAACACTGTAGTTACTAAGCCTATATTAAAAAACTTACTGAAGTGGTCTTTAGTTTTATAAATATGATGAAATACTAACAAAGTATTAATAACCTTACTGAACTGGTCTTTACTTGTATAATAAAAAAGAAAGTACTAAATATCTATTAACAATCTTACTGAACTGATCTTTAGTTTTATAAATATGATGAAATACTAACAAAGTATTAATAAACTTACTGAACTGGTCTTTACTTGTATAATAAAGAAGAAAGTACTAAATATCTATTAACAATCTTACTGAACTGATATTTAGTTTTATAAATATGATGAAAGTACTAAAGATGTATTAATAGACTTACTGAACTGATCTTTAATTGTAGAGATAAGATGAAAGTACTAAAAATGTATTAACAGATTTACTGAACTGATCTTTACTTGTACAGATAAGATGAAAGCCCTAAAGATGTATTAACAGACTTACTGAACTGATCTTTACTTGTACAGATAAGTTGAAAGTACTAAAGATGTATTAACAGACTTACTGAACTGGTCTTTACTTGTACAGATAAGTTGAAAGTACTAAAGATGTATTAGCAGACTTACTGAACTGATATTTACTTGTACAGATAAGTTGAAAGTACTAAAGATGTATTAACAGACTTACTGAACTGGTTTTTACTTGTACAGATAAGCTGAAAGAACTAAAGATGTATTAACAGACTTACTGAACTGATCTTTACTTGTACAGATAAGATGAAAGTACTAAAGATGTATTAAGAGTTTTACTGAACTGGTCTTTACTTGTACAAACAAGATGAAAGTCCTGAAGATCTATTAACTAACTAACTGAGCTGCTGTTTCCTTGTACATATAACATGAAAGTACTTATGATGTATTAACACACTGAACTGGTCTTTACTTGTATAGACAAGATGAAAGTCCTAGATGAAAGTCCTGAAAATCTACTAACTAACTAACTCAGCTGGTGTTTCCTTGTACATATAACATGAAAGTACTTATGATGTATTAACACACTGAACTGGTCTTTACTAGTATAGACAAGATGAAAGTACTAGGCCTGTACATTAACAATTTTACTCATGTGGTCTTGACTTGTACAGATAAGGTGAAAGTACTAAGGATGTACTGACGAACTATCTGAATTGCAATTTGAAAGTACTATAAAAAACATGAAAGTTCTAAGGATGTTCTTTACTTGTATAGATAAGATGAAAGTACTAAGGATGTACTGACGAACTATCTGAATTGCAATTTGCTTCTATAAGAAACATGAAAGTTCTAGGGATGTTCTTTACTTGTATAGATAAGATGAAAGTTCTAAAGTGACATTAATAAACTTACTGAACTGGTCTTTACTTGTATACACAAGATGAAAGTGATAAAGATGTATTAAATAACTTAATGAACTGTTCTTTACAAAAGATGAAAGTACTAACAAAGTATTAACAGACTTACTGAACTGATCTTTACTTGTACAGAGAAGATGAAAGTACTAAAGATGTATTAACAGACTTACTGAACTGGTTTTTAGTTGTACAGATAAGCTGAAAGTACTAAAGATGTATCAACAGACTTACTGAACTGATCTTTACTTGTACAGATAAGTTGAAAGTACTAAAGATGTATTAACAGACTTACTGAACTGGTTTTACTTGTACAGATAAGCTGAAAGTACTAAAGATGTATTAACAGACTTACTGAACTGATCTTTACTTGTACAGATAAGATGAAAGTACTAAAGATGTATTAAGAGTTTTACTGAACTGGTCTTTACTTGTACAGACAAGATGAAAGTCCTGAAGATCTATTAACTAACTAACTGAGCTGCTATTTCCTTGTACATATAACATGAAAGTACTTATGATATATTAACACATGAACTGGTCTTTACTAGTGCAGACAAGATGAAAGTCCTGAAGATCTATTAACTAACTAACTGAGCTGCTGTTTCCTTGTACATATAACATGAAAGTACTTATGATGTATTAACACACTGAACTGGTCTTTACTTGTATAGACAAGATGAAAGTCCTGTAAATCTACTAACTAACTAACTCAGCTGGTGTTTCCTTGTACATATAACATGAAAGTACTTATGATGTATTAACACACTGAACTGGTCTTTACTAGTATAGACAAGATGAAAGTACTAGGCCTGCTTAACAATTTTACTCATGTGGTCTTGACTTGTACAGATAAGGTGAAAGTACTAAGGATGTACTGACGAACTATCTGAATTGCAATTTGCTTCTATAAAAAACATGAAAGTTCTAAGGATGTTCTTTACTTGTATAGATAAGATGAAAGTTCTAAAGTGACATTAATAAACTTACTGAACTGGTCTTTACTTGTATACACAAGATGAAAGTGATAAAGATGTATTAAATAACCTAATGAACTGTTCTTTACAAAAGATGAAAGTACTAACAAAGTATTAACAGACTTACTGAACTGATCTTTACTTGTACAGAGAAGATGAAAGTACTAAAGATGTATTAACAGACTTACTGAACTGATCTTTACTTGTACAGATAAGTTGAAAGTACTAAAGATCTATTAATAGACTTACTGAACTGATCTTTACTTGTAGAGATAAGATGAACGTACTAAAGATGTATTAACAGACTTACTGAACTGATCTTTACTTGTACAGATAAGTTGAAAGTACTAAAGATGTATTAACAGACTTACTGAACTGATCTTTAATTGTAGAGATAAGTTGAAAGTACTAAAAATGTATTAACAGACTTACTGAACTGATCTTTACTTGTACAGATAAGTTGAAAGTACCAAAGGTGCATTAACAAACTTACTGAACTGTTCTTTACTTGTACAAATAAGAAGAGGGTATTTACAAAGTATTAATAAGCTTACTGAACTGGTCTTTACTTGTACAAATATTATGAAAGTACTAAAGATGTATTAACAAACTTACTGAACTGGTCTTTACTTGTACAAAGAAGATGATAGTGCTAAGAATGTATTAGAAAACTTAGTGAACTGCTCTCTCTTTTGATAAATAAGATAAAAATACTGAGGATGTATTATCAATTTTAATGAACTGATCTTTACTTGTATAGATGAGATCAAAGTACTTACGATATATTAAGAAACTGACTGAACTGGTTTTAACACTGTAGTTACTAAGCCTATATTAAAAAACTTACTGAAGTGGTCTTTAGTTTTATAAATATGATGAAATACTAACAAAGTATTAATAACCTTACTGAACAGGTCTTTACTTGTATAATAAAAAAGAAAGTACTAAATATCTATTAACAATCTTACTGAACTGATCTTTAGTTTTATAAATATGATGAAATACTAACAAAGTATTAATAAACTTACTGAACTGGTCTTTACTTGTATAATAAAGAAGAAAGTACTAAATATCTATTAACAATCTTACTGAACTGATATTTAGTTTTATAAATATGATGAAAGTACTAAAGATGTATTAATAGACTTACTGAACTGATCTTTAATTGTAGAGATAAGATGAAAGTACTAAAAATGTATTAACAGATTTACTGAACTGATCTTTACTTGTACAGATAAGATGAAAGCCCTAAAGATGTATTAACAGACTTACTGAACTGATCTTTACTTGTACAGATAAGTTGAAAGTACTAAAAATGTATTAACAGACTTATTGAACTGGTCTTTACTTGTACAGATAAGTTGAAAGTACTAAAGATGTATTAGCAGACTTACTGAACTGATATTTACTTGTACAGATAAGTTGAAAGTACTAAAGATGTATTAACAGACTTACTGAACTGGTTTTTACTTGTACAGATAAGCTGAAAGAACTAAAGATGTATTAACAGACTTACTGAACTGATCTTTACTTGTACAGATAAGATGAAAGTACTAAAGATGTATTAAGAGTTTTACTGAACTGGTCTTTACTTGTACAAACAAGATGAAAGTCCTGAAGATCTATTAACTAACTAACTGAGCTGCTGTTTCCTTGTACATATAACATGAAAGTACTTATGATGTATTAACACACTGAACTGGTCTTTACTTGTATAGACAAGATGAAAGTCCTAGATGAAAGTCCTGAAAATCTACTAACTAACTAACTCAGCTGGTGTTTCCTTGTACATATAACATGAAAGTACTTATGATGTATTAACACACTGAACTGGTCTTTACTAGTATAGACAAGATGAAAGTACTAGGCCTGCATTAACAATTTTACTCATGTGGTCTTGACTTGTACAGATAAGGTGAAAGTACTAAGGATGTACTGACGAACTATCTGAATTGCAATTTGCTTCTATAAAAAACATGAAAGTTCTAAGGATGTTCTTTACTTGTATAGATAAGATGAAAGTTCTAAAGTGACATTAATAAACTTACTGAACTGGTCTTTACTTGTATACACAAGATGAAAGTGATAAAGATGTATTAAATAACTTAATGAACTGTTCTTTACAAAAGATGAAAGTACTAACAAAGTATTAACAGACTTACTGAACTGATCTTTACTTGTACAGAGAAGATGAAAGTACTAAAGATGTATTAACAGACTTACTGAACTGATCTTTACTTGTACAGATAAGTTGAAAGTACTAAAGATCTATTAATAGACTTACTGAACTGATCTTTACTTGTAGAGATAAGATGAAAGTACTAAAGATGTATTAACAGACTTACTGAACTGATCTTTACTTGTACAGATAAGTTGAAAGTACTAAAGATGTATTAACAGACTTACTGAACTGATCTTTAATTGTAGAGATAAGTTGAAAGTACTAAAGATGTATTAACAGACTTACTGAACTGATCTTTACTTGTACAGATAAGTTGAAAGTACCAAAGGTGCATTAACAAACTTACTGAACTGTTCTTTACTTGTACAAATAAGAAGAGGGTATTTACAAAGTATTAATAAGCTTACTGAACTGGTCTTTACTTGTACAAATATTATGAAAGTACTAAAGATGTATTAACAGACTTACTGAACTGGTCTTTACTTGTACAAAGAAGATGATAGTGCTAAGAATGTATTAGAAAACTTAGTGAACTGCTCTCTCTTTGATAAATAAGATAAAAATACTGAGGATGTATTATCAATTTTAATGAACTGATCTTTACTTGTATAGATGAGATCAAAGTACTTACGATATATTAAGAAACTGACTGAACTGGTTTTAACACTGTAGTTACTAAGGCTATATTAAAAACTTACTGAACTGGTCTTTAGTTTTATAAATATGATGAAATACTAAGAAAGTATTAATAAACTTACTGAACTGGTCTTTACTTGTATAATAAAGAAGAAAGTACTAAATATCTATTAACAATCTTACTGAACTGGTCTTTAGTTTTATAAATATGATGAAATACTAACAAAGTATTAATAAACTTACTGAACTGGTCTTTACTTGTATAATAAAGAAGAAAGTACTAAATATCTATTAACAATCTTACTGAACTGATATTTAGTTTTATAAATATGATGAAAGTACTAAAGATGTATTAACAGACTTACTGAACTCATCTTTAATTGTAGAGATAAGATGAAAGTACTAAAAATGTATTAACAGATTTACTGAACTGATCTTTACTTGTACAGATAAGATGAAAGCCCTAAAGATGTATTAACAGACTTACTGAACTGATCTTTACTTGTACAGATAAGTTGAAAGTACTAAAAATGTATTAACAGACTTATTGAACTGGTCTTTACTTGTACAGATAAGTTGAAAGTACTAAAGATGTATTAGCAGACTTACTGAACTGATATTTACTTGTACAGATAAGTTGAAAGTACTAAATATGTATTAACAGACTTACTGAACTGGTTTTTACTTGTACAGATAAGCTGAAAGAACTAAAGATGTATTAACAGACTTACTGAACTGATCTTTACTTGTACAGATAAGATGAAAGTACTAAAGATGTATTAAGAGTTTTACTGAACTGGTCTTTACTTGTACAGACAAGATGAAAGTCCTGAAGATCTATTAACTAACTAACTAAGCTGCTATTTCCTTGTACATATAACATGAAAGTACTTATGATATATTAACACATGAACTGGTCTTTACTAGTACAGACAAGATGAAAGTCCTGAAGATCTATTAACTAACTAACTGAGCTGCTGTTTCCTTGTACATATAACATGAAAGTACTTATGATGTATTAACACACTGAACTGGTCTTTACTTGTATAGACAAGATGAAAGTCCTGAAAATCTACTAACTAACTAACTCAGCTGGTGTTTCCTTGTACATATAACATGAAAGTACTTATGATGTATTAACACACTGAACTGGTCTTTACTAGTATAGACAAGATGAAAGTACTAGGCCTGCTTAACAATTTTACTCATGTGGTCTTGACTTGTACAGATAAGGTGAAAGTACTAAGGATGTACTGACGAACTATCTGAATTGCAATTTGCTTCTATAAAAAACATGAAAGTTCTAAGGATGTTCTTTACTTGTATAGATAAGATGAAAGTTCTAAAGTGACATTAATAAACTTACTGAACTGGTCTTTACTTGTATACACAAGATGAAAGTGATAAAGATGTATTAAATAACTTAATGAACTGTTCTTTACAAAAGATGAAATAACTAACAAAGTATTAACAGACTTACTGAACTGATCTTTACTTGTACAGAGAAGATGAAAGTACTAAAGATGTATTAACAGACTTACTGAACTGATCTTTACTTGTACAGATAAGTTGAAAGTACTAAAGATCTATTAATAGACTTACTGAACTGATCTTTACTTGTAGAGATAAGATGAAAGTACTAAAGATGTATTAACAGACTTACTGAACTGATCTTTACTTGTACAGATAAGTTGAAAGTACTAAAGATGTATTAACAGACTTACTGAACTGGTTTTTACTTGTACAGATAAGCTGAAAGTACTAAAGATGTATCAACAGACTTACTGAACTGATCTTTACTTGTACAGATAAGTTGAAAGTACTAAAGATGTATTAACAGACTTACTGAACTGGTTTTTACTTGTACAGATAAGCTGAAAGAACTAAAGATGTATTAACAGACTTACTGAACTGGTTTTTACTTGTACAGATAAGCTGAAAGAACTAAAGATGTATTAACAGACTTACTGAACTGATCTTTACTTGTACAGATAAGATGAAAGTACTAAAGATGTATTAAGAGTTTTACTGAACTGGTCTTTACTTGTACAAACAAGATGAAAGTCCTGAAGATCTATTAACTAACTAACTGAGCTGCTGTTTCCTTGTACATATAACATGAAAGTACTTATGATGTATTAACACACTGAACTGGTCTTTACTTGTATAGACAAGATGAAAGTCCTAGATGAAAGTCCTGAAAATCTACTAACTAACTAACTGAGCTGCTGTTTCCTTGTACATATAACATGAAAGTACTTATGATGTATTAACACACTGAACTGGTCTTTACTTGTATAGACAAGATGAAAGTCCTGAAAATCTACTAACTAACTAACTCAGCTGGTGTTTCCTTGTACATATAACATGAAAGTACTTATGATGTATTAACACACTGAACTGGTCTTTACTTGTATAGACAAGATGAAAGTCCTAGATGAAAGTCCTGAAAATCTACTAACTAACTAACTCAGCTGGTGTTTCCTTGTACATATAACATGAAAGTACTTATGATGTATTAACACACTGAACTGGTCTTTACTTGTATAAACAAGATGAAAGTCCTAGATGAAAGTCCTGAAAATCTACTAACTAACTAACTCAGCTGGTGTTTCCTTGTACATATAACATGAAAGTACTTATGATGTATTAACACACTGAACTGGTCTTTACTAGTATAGACAAGATGAAAGTACTAGGCCTGCATTAACAATTTTACTCATGTGGTCTTGACTTGTACAGATAAGGTGAAAGTACTAAGGATGTACTGACGAACTATCTGAATTGCAATTTGCTTCTATAAAAAACATGAAAGTTCTAGGGATGTTCTTTACTTGTATAGATAAGATGAAAGTTCTAAAGTGACATTAATAAACTTACTGAACTGGTCTTTACTTGTATACACAAGATGAAAGTGATAAAGATGTATTAAATAACTTAATGAACTGTTCTTTACAAAAGATGAAAGTACTAACAAAGTATTAACAGACTTACTGAACTGATCTTTACTTGTACAGAGAAGATGAAAGTACTAAAGATGTATTAACAGACTTACTGAACTGATCTTTACTTGTACAGATAAGTTGAAAGTACTAAAGATCTATTAATAGACTTACTGAACTGATCTTTACTTGTACAAATAAGATGAAAGTACTAAAGATGTATTAACAGACTTACTGAACTGATCTTTACTTGTACATATAAGATGAACGTACTAAAGATGTATTAACAGACTTACTGAACTGAACTTTACTTGTACAGATAAGTTGAAAGTACTAAAGATGTATTAACAGACTTACTGAACTGATCTTTAATTGTAGAGATAAGTTGAAAGTACTAAAGATATATTAACAGACTTACTGAACTGATCTTTACTTGTACAGATAAGTTGAAAGTACCAAAGGTGCATTAACAAACTTACTGAACTGTTCTTTACTTGTACAAATAAGAAGAGGGTATTTTCAAAGTATTAATAAGCTTACTGAACTGGTCTTTACTTGTACAGATAAGCTGAAAGTACTAAAGATGTATCAACAGACTTACTGAACTGATCTTTACTTGTACAGATAAGTTGAAAGTACTAAAGATGTATTAACAGACTTACTGAACTGGTTTTTACTTGTACAGATAAGCTGAAAGAACTAAAGATGTATTAACAGACTTACTGAACTGATCTTTACTTGTACAGATAAGATGAAAGTACTAAAGATGTATTAAGAGTTTTACTGAACTGGTCTTTACTTGTACAGACAAGATGAAAGTCCTGAAGATCTATTAACTAACTAACTGAGCTGCTATTTCCTTGTACATATAACATGAAAGTACTTATGATATATTAACACATGAACTGGTCTTTACTAGTACAGACAAGATGAAAGTCCTGAAGATCTATTAACTAACTAACTGAGCTGCTGTTTCCTTGTACATATAACATGAAAGTACTTATGATGTATTAACACACTGAACTGGTCTTTACTTGTATAGACAAGATGAAAGTCCTAGATGAAAGTCCTGAAAATCTACTAACTAACTAACTCAGCTGGTGTTTCCTTGTACATATAACATGAAAGTACTTATGATGTATTAACACACTGAACTGGTCTTTACTAGTATAGACAAGATGAAAGTACTAGGCCTGCTTAACAATTTTACTCATGTGGTCTTGACTTGTACAGATAAGGTGAAAGTACTAAGGATGTACTGACGAACTATCTGAATTGCAATTTGCTTCTATAAAAAACATGAAAGTTCTAAGGATGTTCTTTACTTGTATAGATAAGATGAAAGTTCTAAAGTGACATTAATAAACTTACTGAACTGGTCTTTACTTGTATACACAAGATGAAAGTGATAAAGATGTATTAAATAACTTAATGAACTGTTCTTTACAAAAGATGAAATAACTAACAAAGTATTAACAGACTTACTGAACTGATCTTTACTTGTACAGAGAAGATGAAAGTACTAAAGATGTATTAACAGACTTACTGAACTGATCTTTACTTGTACAGATAAGTTGAAAGTACTAAAGATGTATTAACAGACTTACTGAACTGATCTTTACTTGTACAGATAAGTTGAAAGTACTAAAGATGTATTAACAGACTTACTGAACTGATCTTTACTTGTACAAAAGTAAGTACTAAAGTTGTATTAACAGACTTACTGAACTACTTGTACAGATAAGTATTAAAGATAAACAGACTTACTGAACTGGTCTTTACTTGTACAAATATTATGAAAGTACTAAAGATGTATTAACAGACTTACTGAACTGGTCTTTACTTGTACAAAGAAGATGATAGTGCTAAGAATGTATTAGAAAACTTAGTGAACTGCTCTCTCTTTTGATAAATAAGATAAAAATACTGAGGATGTATTATCAATTTTAATGAACTGATCTTTACTTGTATAGATGAGATCAAAGTACTTACCATATATTAAGAAACTGACTGAACTGGTTTTAACACTGTAGTTACTATGCCTATATTAAAAAACTTACTGAAGTGGTCTTTAGTTTTATAAATATGATGAAAGTACTAAAGATGTATTAACAGACTTACTGAACTGATATTTACTTGTACAGATAAGTTGAAAGTACTAAAGGTCTATTAACAGACTTACTGAACTGATCTTTACTTGTACAGATAAGTTGAAAGCACTAAAGATGTATTAACAGACTCCCTGAACTGATCTTTAATTGTAGAGATAAGATGAAAGTACTAAAAATGTATTAACAGACTTACTGAACTGATCTTTAATTGTAGAGATAAGATGAAAGTACTAAAAATGTATCAACAGACTTACTGAACTGATCTTTACTTGTACAGATAAGTTGAAAGTACTAAAGATGTATTAACAGACTTACTGAACTGGTTTTTACTTGTACAGATAAGCTGAAAGAACTAAAGATGTATTAACAGACTTACTGAACTGATCTTTACTTGTACAGATAAGATGAAAGTACTAAAGATGTATTAAGAGTTTTACTGAACTGGTCTTTACTTGTACAGACAAGATGAAAGTCCTGAAGATCTATTAACTAACTAACTGAGCTGCTATTTCCTTGTACATATAACATGAAAGTACTTATGATATATTAACACATTGAACTGGTCTTTACTAGTATAGACAAGATGAAAGTCCTGAAGATCTATTAACTAACTAACTGAGCTGCTGTTTCCTTGTACATATAACATGAAAGTACTTATGATGTATTAACACACTGAACTGGTCTTTACTTGTATAGACAAGATGAAAGTCCTGAAAATCTACTAACTAACTAACTCAGCTGGTGTTTCCTTGTACATATAACATGAAAGTACTTAAGATGTATTAACACACTGAACTGGTCTTTACTAGTATAGACAAGATGAAAGTACTAGGCCTGCATTAACAATTTTACTCATGTGGTCTTGACTTGTACAGATAAGGTGAAAGTACTAAGGATGTACTGACGAACTATCTGAATTGCAATTTGCTTCTATAAAAAACATGAAAGTTCTAGGGATGTTCTTTACTTGTATAGATAAGATGAAAGTTCTAAAGTGACATTAATAAACTTACTGAACTGGTCTTTACTTGTATACACAAGATGAAAGTGATAAAGATGTATTAAATAACTTAATGAACTGTTCTTTACAAAAGATGAAAGTACTAACAAAGTATTAACAGACTTACTGAACTGATCTTTACTTGTACAGAGAAGATGAAAGTACTAAAGATGTATTAACAGACTTACTGAACTGATCTTTACTTGTACAGTTAAGTTGAAAGTACTAAAGATGTATTAACAGACTTACTGAACTGATCTTTACTTGTACAGATAAGTTGAAAGTACCAAAGGTGCATTAACAAACTTACTGAACTGTTCTTTACTTGTACAAATAAGAAGAGGGTATTTACAAAGTATTAATAAGCTTACTGAACTGGTCTTTACTTGTACAAATATTATGAAAGTACTAAAGATGTATTAACAGACTTACTGAACTGGTCTTTACTTGTACAAAGAAGATGATAGTGCTAAGAATGTATTAGAAAACTTAGTGAACTGCTCTCTCTTTTGATAAATAAGATAAAAATACTGAGGATGTATTATCAATTTTAATGAACTGATCTTTACTTGTATAGATGAGATCAAAGTACTTACGATATATTAAGAAACTGACTGAACTGGTTTTAACACTGTAGTTACTAAGGCTATACTAAAAAACTTACTGAACTGGTCTTTAGTTTTATAAATATGATGAAATACTAACAAAGTATTAATAAACTTACTGAACTGGTCTTTACTTGTATAATAAAGAAGAAAGTACTAAATATCTATTAATAATCTTACTGAACTGGTATTTAGTTTTATAAATATGATGAAATACTAACAAAGTATTAATAAACTTACTGAACTGGTCTTTACTTGTATAATAAAGAAGAAAGTACTAAATATCTATTAATAATCTTACTGAACTGGTATTTAGTTTTATAAATATGATGAAATACTAACAAAGTATTAATAAACTTACTGAACTGGTCTTTACTTGTATAATAAAGAAGAAAGTACTAAATATCTATTAATAATCTTACTGAACTGGTATTTAGTTTTATAAATATGATGAAAGTACTAAAGATGTATTAACAGACTTACTGAACTGATATTTACTTGTACAGATAAGTTGAAAGTACTAAAGATCTATTAACAGACTTACTGAACTGATCTTTACTTGTACAGATAAGATGAAAGTACTAAAGATGTATTAACAGACTTACTGAACTGATCTTTAATTGTAGAGATAAGATGAAAGTACTAAAAATGTATTAACAGACTTACTGAACTGATCTTTACTTGTACACATAAGTTGAAAGTACTAAAGATGTATTAACAGACTTACTGAACTGATGTTTAATTGTAGAGATAAGATGAAAGTACTAAAAATGTATTAACAGACTTACTGAACTGATGTTTAATTGTAGAGATAAGATGAAAGTACTAAAAATGTATTAACAGATTTACTGAACTGATCTTTACTTGTACAGATAAGATGAAAGCCCTAAAGATGTATTAACAGACTTACTGAACTGATCTTTACTTGTACAGATAAGTTGAAAGTACTAAAAATGTATTAACAGACTTACTGAATTGGTCTTTACTTGTACAAAGAAGATGATAGTGCTAAGAATGTATTAGAAAACTTAGTGAACTGCTCTCTCTTTTGATAAATAAGATAAAAATACTGAGGATGTATTATCAATTTTATTGAACTGATCTTTACTTGTACAGATGAGATCAAAGTGCTTACGATATATTAAGAAACTGACTGAACTGGTTTTAACACTGTAGTTACTAAGGCTATATTAAAAACCTTACTGAAGTGGTCTTTAGTTTTATAAATATGATGAAATACTAACAAAGTATTAATAAATTTACTGAACTGGTCTTTACTTGTACAAATAAGATTAGGGTATTTACAAAGTATTAATAAGCTTACTGAACTGGTCTTTACTTGGACACATAAGATGAAAACATTTGTTGCTTTCTATATTTACTCAAAATTAAAAAGTATCTCACACTTATTATTAACGTGATATACTTGAAACGTAGCTAAGATATAGAGATCTGTCTTTTAGGAATACAGTAGTATATTATAAATAGTTTTGTCAATAGTTAAGAATTTTGCTGTGTAATTACAAAATAATCTTTGAGAAGAAATAAAACCGTCAATACAGGTTTTATTGAGAACAGAAATAATAACAAGATAAAACGTACCATATTCTTCTGGTGCTTGGTCAACCTACAAACAGATAAGTTTTGTATGAATTATTTTGGTTTTATAAGACATATGTAAACTTTATAACGTTGAAAGGTTCATTATCAATGTTTATTTTTAACTATTCTGGTTAGTTTAACCTTTATACAAATTTACATTTTCATTTCAGTCTCTAAAATAGTTTAAATTCAAAGCTGAAAGTTTGTAAATGATGACTAAAACAATTTCTGGAATTTCAATCTTTAGTAATTCAGTGCCACCAATTTCAGTGTGAAATTAAAGTTCTAATCATACAGCAGTTTTCCAAACTAGTGTCTGTGAGGTGGAACTCAGCACGTGTAGAATGTCTCTGTCACTGTGTGGTTTCAGAATGCTCTCTATAATTTTGGAAAAAAATGTTAAGTGTTTTGGAAGTGTGAGCTTATCTGAGATCAAAGAGAGAAAACAGAAAATAAAATTGAAAAAGAATAAAAGAGAAGTTACTAAAAGAGTTAAAAGAAATAGACATAATAATTGAACTAGAATTAAGAACAAATATGAATGTCATTGAAGATAAGAATTGTAAATAGGATTACAAGGTAAGATTAAATAAGAAGGTTCACAAGAAAGTACAGGCTATAATAACAAAGTGATGGACATTACCATCAATGTTAGAAAACAATATTACAGAAATGAATTACAAAATGCTAAGATGAAAACAGCCACACTTCTTCCTTCATCTGCCCCAAAATTCAAACCAAAAACAATCTTTGTTATAAAATATCAAATGGTAGAAATTATTTTGTCCACCACTATTTCTTCTGTTTCACCTGTAACAGCAGGATCATCATGGACTAATCCAGTCATAACACTTTCAAACAAATTTACAGAATTTAGTTCACCAATCCAACAGCATTTCACAAACTAAAATTTAACAATGGATTATGACAGTAAGTTCACACATGAGGCCGATGTATGAAAAACTTTCAAAATAAGTTCAATAGTGAACGAGTGGACTGATGAATAACAGCTGCATGATATAAAAACTATAACGTACTGGTACCTGATCTAATGTAGCATGATGGAAGTAATGCACCAGAACACTGGTAGCTGATCTAATGTGACATGATAGACGTAACACACCAAAACACTCGTTGCTGATCTGATTTAAAATGATGGAAGTAACACAAAAGAACACTGGTAGCCGATCTAATGTAACATGATAATAGTAACATAAAAAAACTGGTAGATGATTTCATGTAACATGATAAAAGTAACACAAACTAACACTGGTAGCTGATTTGATGTAACATGGTGGAAGTAACACAAAAGAACACAGGTAGCTCATCTGATGTAAAATGATGGAAGTAACACAAAAGAACACTGGTAGCTGATCTAATGTAACATGATTAAAGTAACACAAAATAACACTGGTAGCTGATTTGATGTAACATGGTGGAAGTAACACAAAAGAACACAGGTAGCTCATCTGATGTAACATGATGGAAGTAACACAAAAGAACACTGGTAGCTGATCTAATGTAACATGATTAAAGTAACACAAAATAACACTGGTAGCTGATTTGATGTAACATGGTGGAAGTAACACAAAAGAACACAGGTAGCTCATCTGATGTAACATGATGGAAGTAACACAAAAGAACACTGGTAGCTGATCTAATGTAACATGATTAAAGTAACACAAAATAACACTGGTAGCTGATTTGATGTAACATGGTGGAAGTAACACAAAAGAACACAGGTAGCTCATCTGATGTAACATGATGGAAGTAACACAAAAGAACACTGGTAGCTGATCTAATGTAACATGATTAAAGTAACACAAAATAACACTGGTAGCTGATTTGATGTAACATAATAGAAGTAACACAAAAGAACACAGGTAGCTCATATAATGTAACATGATAAAAGTAACACAAAATAACACTGGTAGCTGATCTAATGTAACATGATAAAAGTAACACAAAATAACACTGGTAGCTGATTTGATGTAACATGGTGGAAGTAACACAAAAGAACACTGGTAGCTGATCTAATGCAACATGATAGAAGTAACACACCAGAACACTGGTAGCTGATCTAATGTAATGTGATAAAAGTAACACAAAAGAACACTGGTAGCTCATCTGATGTAACATGATGGAAATAATACAAAAGAACACTGGTAGCTGATCTTATGTTACATGATGGAAGTAACACAAAAGAACACTGGTTTCTGATCTAATGTAACATGATAAAAGTAACACAAAAGTACACTGGTAGCTGATCTAATATAAAATGATAAAAGTAACACAAAAGAACACTGATAGCTGACCTAATGCAAGATGATAAAAGTAACACAAAATAACACTGGTAGCTGATCTAATGTTACATGGTGGAAGTAACACAAAAGAACACTGGTAGCTGATCTTATGTAACATGATAAAAGTAACACAAAAGAACACTGATAGCTGACCTAATGCAAGATGATAAAAGTAACACAAAAGAACACTGGTAGATGATCTGATCTAATGTAACATGATTGAAATAACAGACCAGAAGACTGGTTTCTGATCTAATGTTACATGATGGAAGTAACACAAAATAACACTGGTAGCTGATTTGATGTAACATGGTGGAAGTAACACAAGAGAACACAGGTAGCTCATCTGATGTAACATGATAAAAGTAACACAAAAGAACACTGGTAGCTGATATAATGTAACATGATTAAAGTAACACAAAATAACACTGGTAGCTGATTTGATGTAACATGGTGGAAGTAACACAAAAGAACACTGGTAGCTGATCTGATTTAACATGATAAAAGTAACACAAAAGAACACTGATAGCTGATCTAATGCAACATGATAGAAGTAACACAAAATAACACTGGTAGCTGATTTGATGTAATGTGATAAAGTAACACAAAAGAACACTGGTAGCTGATCTGATTTAACATGATGGAAGTAACACAAAAGAACACTGGTAGCTGATCTAATGTTACATGATGGAAGTAACACAAAAGAACACTGGTTTCTGATCTAATGTAACATGATAAAAGTAACACAAAAAGAACACTGGTAGCTCATCTGATGTAACATGATGGAAGTAATACAAAAGAACACTGATAGCTGATCTAATGCAAGATGATAAAAGTAACACAAAAGAACACTGGTTTCTGATCTAATGTAACATGATAAAAGTAACACAAAAGTACACTGGTAGCTGATCTAATATAAAATGATAAAAGTAACACAAAAGAACACTGATAGCTGACCTAATGCAAGATGATAAAAGTAACACAAAAGAACACTGGTAGATGATCTGATCTAATGTAACATGATTGAAATAACAGACCAGAAGACTGGTTTCTGATCTAATGTTACATGATGGAAGTAACACAAAAGAACACTGGTAGCTGATCTAATGTAACATGATTAAAGTAACACAAAAAACACTGGTAGCTGATCTAATGTAACATGGTGGAAATAACACAAAAGAACACTGGTAGTTGGTCTAATCTGATGTGACATGATAGAAGTAATACAAAAGAACACTGGTAGCTGATCTAATGCAACATGATAAAAGTAACACAAAAGAACACTGGTAACTGATCTAACGTTACATGATTGAAGTAACACAAAAGAACACAGGTAGCTCATCTGATGTAACATGATGGCAGTAACACAAAAGAACACTGGTAGCTGATCTAATGTAACATGATAAAAGTAACACAAAATAACACTGGTAGCTGATCTAATGTAACATGATAAAAGTAACACAAAAGAACACTGGTAGCTGATCTGATGTAACATGATGGAAGTAGCACAAAAGAACACAGGTAGCTGATCTGATTTAACATGATGAAGTAACACAAAAGAATACTGGTAGCTGATCTAATGTAACATGATAAAAGTAACACAAAAATACACTGGTAGCTCATCTGATGTAACATGATGGAAGTAACACAAAAGAACACTGATTTCTGATCTAATGTTACATGATGGAAGTAACACAAAAGAACACTGGTAGCTGATCTGATCTAATGTAACATGACAGAAGTAATACAAAAGAACACTGGTAGCTGATCTAATGTAACATGGTGGAAGTAATACAAAAAACACTAGTAGCTGATCTGATGTAATATGATAAAAGTAACACAAAAGAACACTGATAGTAAATATCTAAAGATCCATCTATTCAGAATTGTTAGAGTTAAACTTTGTGGGAGGTAACAGGATTTTTTGTACTGTGCCACAGTTCTAGTTTATCCCACAAGAAGGTTAATCTTTTGTAAGTGTTCTGGTTATAGTTTTATATTAAGACTTCTTGAACCTGAATGTTCATTTCATAACATCATTCTCTGACATAGCTCACTAACTACACAAATTCCTTGAATGACCAAATAGGTTTAATGAACTGCTGATTATGATTAATGATTCAACAAACTACAGAAGTAGTTGACTGCTACACCTGTATTAATAGTGTTGAAGGTCCACTTAGACAACATAGAGATTCCAATGATTCACCAATGAAGTACTGTTATTACAATACGTCACAAAGAGAACATGTGATATCTACATTAACAAGACACTTCCATCATTACCTGTATGTATAAAAGGTTACACTTCGTACAACACTGAAACAAATTCATGCAATTTAGAAAAGCAGGTAGATAGAATGGAATTAATTATGTTTATAAAAAACTTGTTATATCAGAAATCTAAAGATATCAGTGAACAAAAACAATACTATAGTGTTACTTCCATAGCTTGTACATTCCAATGGATTCTATCATCTCAATTATTCAACTTCCTGCACTAAACAGATAGGTACTACAAAGAAATTGGAAACGATAAAAGATCATTTCTATTGGGTTTAGCATCTATGATCTGTAAATAATTGGTGTAAATCATATGAACTATGCCATAAATTAAATTATCTACAAAGACTTAGCACGGGCAGCAACAAAAGTATAGTGTTGGAGCACTACTTGAAAGAGTGCTTGGTCCTATAACAGAAAGTGAAGGTGGGAATGAATACATCATAATTACGATGGATTAGTTCATGGAGAAATACAGTTGTACGTTTTTAAACCCATTAGTTATTTATGTGGTTACACCTTCTGATGACGTCAAGTTAAATACAGTTGTACGTTTTTAAACCCATTAGTTATTTATATGGTTACACCTTCTGATGACGTCATGGTGAAATACAGTTGTACGTTTTTAAACCCATTAGTTACTTATGTGGTCCCACCTTCTGGTGACATCATAGTGAAATACAGTTGTACGTTTTTAAACCCATTAGTTATTTATGTGGTTCCACCTTCTGATGACGTCATTGTGAAATATAATTGTACGTTTTTAAACCCATTAGTTATTTATGTGGTTCCACCTTCTGGTGACGTCGTAGTGAAATACAATTGTACGTTTTTAAACCCATTAGTTATTTATGTGGTTCCACCTTCTGGTGACGTCGTAGTGAAATACAATTGTACGTTTTTAAACCCATTAGTTATTTATGTGGTTCCACCTTCTGGTGACGTCGTAGTGAAATACAATTGTACGTTTTTAAACCCATTAGTTATTTATGTGGCTCAGTATCGGGAAATATGGTGTCAAGAACTTTTGCTACTACATATGAGTTAACAAATATGAAGTTAAAAACAAAACACAGTCACCGTAGGCTAGTCACTCGGCAGTCTTAAATATAATCGTACAGGATACTATGGAATAAGACTGATTTAGTTAAAGACTGAAATCTGCTAGTGATAAAATGAAGAATTGCTACAATACTAATGACAGTGAGACTCCATTCCTCCGTTTGGCTGTAAAACTTCCTGTAAGATAAAACAAACATCAAAGTTAAATCTCTGTACCAGTCTTCCAGCATTATTTTACCAAATAATCTACGTTATAAAGCTCTGTACCAGTCTTCCAGCGTTATTTTACCAAATAATCCACGTTATAAAGCTCTGTACCAGTCTTCCAGCATTATTTTACCAAATAATCCACGTTATAAAGCTCTGTACCAGTCTTCCAGCATTATTTTACCAAATAATCCACGTTATAAATCTCTGTACCAGTCTTCCAGCATTATTTTACCAAATAATCTACGTTATAAAGCTCTGTACCAGTCTTCCAGCGTTATTTTACCAAATAATCCACGTTATAAAGCTCTGTACCAGTCTTTATAAATTATTTACCAAATAATCTACGTCATAAAGCTCTGTACCAGTCTTCCAGCGTTATTTTACTAAATAATCCACGTTATAAAGCTCTGTACCAGTCTTTATAAATTATTTACCAAATAATCTAAGTTATATAAAGCTCTGTACCAGTATTCCAGCGTTATTTTACCAAATAATCTACGTTATAAAGCTCTGTACCAGTCTTCCAGCGTTATTTTACCAAATAATCCACGTTATAAATCTCTGTACCAGTCTTCCAGCATTATTTTACCAAATAATCCACGTTATGAAGCTCTGTACCAGTCTTCCAGCGTTATTTTACCAAATAATCCACGTTATGAAGCTCTGTACCAGTCTTCCAGCGTTATTTTTCCAAATAATCCACGTTATGAAGCTCTGTACCAGTCTTCCAGCGTTATTTTACCAAATAATCCACGTTATGAAGCTCTGTACCAGTATTCCAGCGTTATTTTACCAAATAATCCACGTTATGAAGCTCTGTACCAGTATTCCAGCGTTATTTTACCAAATAATCCACGTTATAAAGCTCTGTACCAGTCTTTATAAATTATTTACCAAATAATCTACGTTATATAAAGCTCTGTACCAGTCTTCCAGCGTTATTTTACCAAATAATCCACGTTATAAATCTCTGTACCAGTCTTCCAGCATTATTTTACCAAATAATCCACGTTATGAAGCTCTGTACCAGTCTTCCAGCGTTATTTTACCAAATAATCCACGTTATGAAGCTCTGTACCAGTCTTCCAGCGTTATTTTACCAAATAATCCACGTTATGAAGCTCTGTACCAGTCTTCCAGCGTTATTTTACCAAATAATCCACGTTATGAAGCTCTGTACCAGTATTCCAGCGTTATTTTACCAAATAATCCACGTTATGAAGCTCTGTACCAGTATTCCAGCGTTATTTTACCAAATAATCCACGTTATAAAGCTCTGTACCAGTCTTTATAAATTATTTACCAAATAATCTACGTTATATAAAGCTCTGTACCAGTCTTCCAGCGTTATTTTACCAAATAATCAACGTTATGAAGCTCTGTACCAGTATTCTAGCTCATGTATTACGTTCAGAATTTTTTATTAAAGACTTACATAATAGGTAGTTTTATTCGCTTTTTTATGTCCAGAGTAATTACACCTTGTCATGTTTTATGATTAAGACATATGTAACTTTAATACGTTGTAACTTATATTCTTACATTTGTCGTTATTTTTGGTTAACACTATATTCTTTACTCATTGCTCTACGTTCTTCAACAAGTAGTGTATAGTAACAGTTTTCCAACACACTATTTTTGTTAAGTCCATTACCAAAATTAACACCTTTAACAAGCCCAATCCAGAACTATTCAGACCAGTTAAGGACAGTTGCGGTCGGAAGACAATTTACATGTCATTTGTTACAGCAACGATTATTATAGTATGAACGTCTTTTACAAGCTGGCAAGGGGTCATATAATTAATTATATATCTCACAACCTTTAACAGGTTTTAATATTAAATATAACTGATTAGTCTTGTTTCTTCTAACTAAACTGTTACGTTCTGGACATTTTTGTGCATTCTAAGACGGAAAAACTTTTATGTCCATAGAATTAAATTATTCCTTATAAATTTTCCTTGACATTACACTACTAAGAAGAAAGATAGATGGAGAGAGGGAAACAGATAGATAGAAACATCGGTAGGTAGACAGCTAGATCGATAGAATTAAATATCCCATCAAAGTCTGACCTGTTCCTCAATCTTATGAAACAGACCACATATTTCAATACCTCCTGTGAGATTCTCGGAGAGACAAGCAGTTTTAATTTGTCTGTTCCATTCTTGCCATTTCTCGTACGTTTCTCTAGATTCAAATCGAAAA
>NC_134825.1:177450259-177478350 GCF_004210375.1 Tachypleus tridentatus
TCACAAGTCCATCACCCCTGTTATAAACTCTTAGCCTTTTTTTTATTATTATTTTAAGTTTGCATCTTCTCTTTCAGAACACAGCTCAAAGAAATAAAAACTTATCCTACTGATTTCCCAGGAGTCTTGTAAACTTCACCCTCTTAGAATTTCTCAACAGAAAAAAGACATTAACCCTATAATAATTTCCTATAAGTCACAACATGTTACAATAGTAAAACCCTTTGATGGATGATAAAGGAGGCCAATATCTGTTCCTTGTGAAGAGATGATAGAAGATTGAATAAGATCATTATATTAATTTTGAGATTGTTAAGAGTTGGGAAGTTTAAGAAGTAATTCAGCATCTGGACCAGATGATATTTATCTAAAGTAGAGGGATTAGATGTAGCCACTTCCTATTATTTTTTTTATACATCCTTTGATAGTGGGCAGTTACCAGAGGACTAGAAGTTAGCTAATGTTACCCTTTCTTCAGGTGTCCCACCTAATTTATATAAATACAGGCCTATTAGTCTTTAATAAATTATAAAAAAGTTTAAAACTTAAATATCTGATGAAAGATGATTTGTAAAAGCCATTGAACAAAGTTTATTGGACAGTCATCATGGTTTCACTAAAGGACAAATCTTACCTTAAAAATCTTTAGACATTCATTCTTTAAGATTACTACTAATGGTATAGTGATGTATTCTAGATTTTCAGAGAGAATATGACAAACTACCACATAAAAAAACTTGTTGAAAAAGTTATTTTCTAGGTATAGAGGATAGTTTAGCTCATAGGACTGGAAAACATGCTAGATTGAAAAAAAGTAGAGGGTTGATATAATGGAGTGTAGTCAAACTTTATTCATGTTACAAATGAGGTACCTTCAGTGTTAGGACCTTTGCTCTTATATTTAGATCAAATAACATAGATGAAGATCTGCTAAATAAGTAATTTAAATTTGCTGATGACATTAAAGTTTTGATGTTTCTGGTTAAGAGAACGATGGTACTGACTTTCAAGACAATTTGGATTACTTGGAGAGGTGGTAAGCAAATGCAAGAAAATAATATATCACAATTTGTAATAAAATAAAATTTTGATTGAAATAACTTTAACCATGTTATGGAAACAAAATAACTTGGTGTAATGGTTGATCAGTCTCTTGCTACCCAAGCAGTTTGCTGTTGCTAGTGGTAGAGCAAATATGATTTTAGATTGTATCTATAAAAATACTGAGGCTACATTTAGAGTACTGTGTTCAGCCTTAGAGTCTTTGTTTCCTGTGAAAGAACTTTGAAATTGTTGGAATGGATTCAGAAGAGGACTGCTAGGATGGAAAGTTTATATGAAAACAGGGAGAGTAAGAGGTGATGTAATCAAAGTTTTAAGATTCTTAAGGAACTGATATTGTTCATACATAATATTTTTCTTCAGATAAAGAAAGTTTTATTTCTAACAGGGTGGTTGGCCCTTGACAGTGGTTCAACTGGGATGTAGTAGATGCAATTAATTTAGAGGAAAGCTTGATACATATGATAAGGACTGGATTATTTAATTTAGTGGAAAGGACAGCCTAAATGATCAGCAAGATCCCATGCTATCTTTTAATATCATATGACTAGCAATGAAAAATCAAAATAATTATTGAACTTTTATGATGTCACAAACCTTCTGTTTAAACCTAAATTACCAAATGATTTTTGTTGCTTACAAACTTTACATTTGTGTATCACTATTTAACCCAATTCTAAACAAGCCTTTCCTGATCTGACATGATTCACAGGTCATATGAAGTGTAGCTTACTTTATACAATAATCATAACAAAGGTTGTTTGTTTTATATTTATGATTGTTAACTGCATTTAATACAATTCTAAGTATAATTAAGATTTAGTAATATTTCAATATCTCGAAATAGGTAAAATATTTCAATACTACCAGTACAACTACAATTGTTTAAAATTAAAGTTATTACTCACTCAAGCCCCTAAAAATATATGTTCCGACTCTTCATGTTATTAATTACCGAGACACACCACAACCTGAATGTATTTTCCAAACCCTAATATTAATATTATTAGCAATAGTAACTTACTTATTTATAAACAGAATACTCAGTCACAAATACTGCTAATAATAACATATATTATCTTAATCTTCAACAACAACAAGAAAATTCTATTTCCTTTTAACTCCAAAACACTACTATACAGTACTACTAGTAAAAAAATATTGTGAAAACCTAGTTTCATACCTCCAGGCCTACACATATGCTGATTTTTCTTCGACTGTTTTGTTCCAGGAATCAAATAATGATATGAATAAACTGAAACCACTTATGTTGCTATTACATCGACAGGTTAATTACTACTAGCTTAAATTTATGTATTTCTAAACCTAAATTATGTTAACTACTTTCCAACACACCTTATGTTCAAATTCGCTACCCGCCTCACAAAATTTTCTATTTTTCAACCGAGAGGTTAAATTTATTTTTGATGCAAAAAAAAAGGTTAATGATTATACAATAAAACCATATTTGCATTTTTCTTTTCATTTTATCGAAATTGAATAAATATATATAATTCAAAAATACCTAGATTTAAAACTTTGACAATGGATAAACATACTTAAATTTATTGGTACATTTAAAATATATTTAAATATACAAACACATTTGTGCATTTTTCTTTACACTTTTGTAAAGCTTTGAGATCAGGTCAGCCCTCCTTGTACTTAATACAAATTTTAATAAGCAATGGTTCTTCATATGCTAATTTTGATGCATTTTAACTGAGACCGACTGAAAATGCTGGATCTGAGACTCCTGCCCCGCTTCCCTACGCCACCGGAACGTATATTATATAGGTATATTAAAGGTAACTCCCTGTTTTTACAGCATGTATTACGGATTTACAACGCTAAAGCTCAGGGGTTCGATTCCCCTCGTGGGCTCAGCAGATCGCCCTGATGTGGCTTTTGCTATAAGAAAACACACACATACACAATTAAATGTCTTATATTGCTAAATGATTTTAAACAGTAGTTTTACATTAAATTTATCTGAAAGCATGATCACCAAAACTTTACCACTTACCACCAACAACCTAAATAAACCTTCTAGCTCATCTTCAGGTTAACGTTGTCTCTACTTTATTTTAATAAAGTTTTAATACCCATACCAGCCTCTTGAAATACATGTCCCCTGCTGGTACACGGTAAGCCTCGATTCATAACGCTAAAATCAGGGGTCTGATTTCCCTCGGTAGACTCAGAAGATAGTCCGATGTGGTTTTGCTGTAAGAAAACACAACTGAAATACATTTACTTCCAAGCGGGTCTCTTTGTCATCACAAACTGTAATAACTTCTGCCCTTCATATACACTAGTTAAAGTAACAACACAGCAACAATTCTTCTCGTGCGGGTGAGGAGAAATTAAAGCTTTGGGGCATTCCAACTTGTCTTTTCAGATCCCAAAGGTCCCTTTGAGTCTTGGAAAAATACCACATCTAAATAACTGCCACGATGAGATGGATGGACTACCTCCTCTCACAGACAATAGTTAAAGTAATAATAGTGTAAAACCACACCTCTTACAATCTTAATTTTGTAAATTTATTTTTTTAACTTAATGCATCGTCTTCAGGAATTCCTTGAAAAGCCAAAAAGTTTTGTCAGACTGCTGATTCTGTTACAGTTTGTTTTAGAGCAAAATCACATTAAGCTGCTGCTCGTCCACTGTGACGAACTGAACCTGAATTCGCAGATAGTATGTATATACGTAATGTTGTCCCACTAGGAGAAAATGCATATATTTAACAAGATGATAAAAGAAAGAATTGACCATTGCTTCTACATTGGCATACCCAGCTCTTTTAAAGCCACTCATTTTAGATGCACCCGCTGGTGATGTTGCAGTGGAGTGTGGTGTTATCAAAAATATAACATGGAAAATAATATATGATTACTTAATGTATAAAAACAATAAAATCTACAAAAGGACATCTTGTACTGTCCAAAAATAGATACTGACCATTAATGAACTCCAAAATACAGTTTTAACATCATGTATCACCCGAATGCTTCAAGAAGAATGTAAACACTGAAAAGAATGAAACACGATATACTAAAGATGGCCAACCTTAAGTACAAACAGAGTATACCCTAGATGTCCACAAGTGATGTTAATGAACTAAAGATATGAGTTTGAAACTGTTTATACAGTGACAAAAGAATAGTGTCAAAGTCCCTATTGTAAGCAGTTGTATTATACAGCTTGAAGACAAGATATATCCAGCGTATTGATATTCATTATGCCTCTGTAAGTGCTTGTTATGTGAAATAGGTAAATTCCAGTGGATAGGTTGGTATTTCCATATTCTTAACATTGTTTAGTACTCCATCATCTCTACACACCTTCCACAGCAAAATAGTTAGGTGTTAAAAAGACACTAGAAGAAATAACAGAGAACTTCGTACAGGTTTGGATCCAGGTATATGTAAAGAATTGGCATGGGACTTATTTGTTAGTGTAAAGGTCCATGAAAGAAATATTACGGAAGCCACAGCAGTAGAATGTTGACACACAAACTTCACAGCACTACTGTCAATGTGCTTCTTCTTTATCCCAGAATAAATAACAGTGGAAATAAGTACATTATTTTTAAGATGAACTATTTACCCAAGAGGCCATCAACTTATACTGATTCTAACAAGAAAACAGAAACTCTAACAAGGCAGTTCGTCAACGAATTCGAGAAGTGTAGAAACTGGAACTCCAGTTAGATTAAAATGAACTTTAACTTCGTCTTGGTTATACATGTGTGTCAGATTCTAAGAATAAAACATCCAAACAATAGTCTTTCATTCATCTTCTGATAGCATGCTTTAGAGATGTACAAATCTACACTGCTAAGTGAAACTGTTACTTACCTAAATGAATATTAAAATATGTAGATCAAATTATTTTATTATTATTTATGATTTATTAAACAACAACAAAACGTAAATTTGAAGGTAACACACCATTAACACTGATGTAGGGAGAGAACTCGAAGTTCTATTGGACCTTCTGTACTCATATCCAGAAAACATCGATTAGGAAAAATCGTACCTAGAATACGTAGATGACTAAAGAGCATCTTTGAAATCATTAGCAACTTTACCTGAGAAAACTTAAATCAGGCGTGAGATAAAATGAAAAGTTGCTATTATGTTAATTGTGGGTGATAAGACCACATTTCATCCAGATAAGTTTATATGACTATACAATGGCTATTGTAAGTAAGGACGAACTACAAAGTTAAGCAAGTGTTTTAAAGGGTTGTAATGTTATGTTAAAGAACAATCAGTGATGTGGTTTACACAGTTTAAAGCGAGAAGTGATCAAAGGTAAAGGTCATGTTCATCGACTATGATCAGGTTTGTGACAGAACAGCTAACTGGCTAATTACAAAAATGAATTTCTCATCAGAAAGTCAACTTGATAAGTTACCCTAGGCTTCTGTCAAGACCACGTCCAGAAAATTAACAAAGACCAAATCATCAGTGTATTCATTCAGTCATGTGCCAAGGAGAACTTCTCAAGTGACAACTATGGACAAGACGCCGCACCATCTGTATATCATAACTCCTCAGACGAGACAGCTATCCAAAAAAGACTTGGCGAGTGAAGAGTTAGTGCAGGTGTTTTGTTCTTATATTGGGCTTGGTCAAGGGACTGTGTTTCAGTGCGTTAATTTAGACGCTAGCTAAAGGGTTGATGACGTTAAGATCCAGTAAGCTGGCATTAAGATGTGGATGATTACATTAGTTATAAATAGGAGTAAGCTGTCAGAATATGTTGGAT
The DNA here is from genome assembly GCF_004210375.1 of Tachypleus tridentatus. Taxonomy (NCBI): domain Eukaryota; kingdom Metazoa; phylum Arthropoda; class Merostomata; order Xiphosura; family Limulidae; genus Tachypleus; species Tachypleus tridentatus. Next base: position 177,456,101 of record NC_134825.1, read on the forward strand.
GTTCATCATCATCATCTGCCACCGATTCCACCAAGGAACATAGGGCCGCAATCACTTACGGATTCTTCAACAGAGTTTTAAGTGAGTAGGTTGTTAGCCCACTGCACCTAGCCGTCCCTAATTTAGTAGTGTAAGACTAGAGGAAGGCAGCTAATATTACCACCCACCGTCAACTCTTGGGCTACTTTTTACCAACGAATAGTGGATTGACCGTCACATTATAACGCCCCACGTCTGGGAGGGCGAGCATGTTTGGCGCGACGGGCGCAAACCCGCGACCCTCGGATTACGAGTCGCACGCCTTAACGCGCTTGGCCATGCCGGATGTTAGTCCAACTGAATTATTTAATGAGAAGTTATCACGTCTCTTCTGTTATTCATTAACTTGCTGAGTTATGTATTTCTATCAAACAAAGCTAGCAGAATTAGGCATACGTTTTAGAATTTATATTAAAACGATGTACTAAATGTTGTTTAGGCCTAAAAGTTGTTACTGTGAATGTAGTCTAGTGTATAAACACTATAGGTGAAATAATTTACGTTCTCATTAGGTGGACTGAAATTCCAATTACGTTATTAAAATATTTCTAAATGAACATTCTAACGAAAGAACACGACACAACAATACATGTATATGTTGATATATTGAGAGTGCCTCAATTGCGAAAAACACGGATGTAGCCTCATTAGTCCAATAGGTTCTGTCTCTGCTTCGCTTCTGAGATGAATGGAGGTGTTTTATGACTCAGACCATTCATGCAGATTTCTCAAAGTGACTTCTTACTTACGGGAGGTTTTCTGTTATTCTCGAATTGTTCCAAATGATTCATCGTCGCACAAAGTTTAAGTCAAAATTTAATTGATGTTAATAACATCTTTATAGACTATATTTTTAATGTTATAATTTAAATATTAGCTAGAGGAAGCTACAGATTTTAATGAAGACGCTGAGATAAAAATAAAATAAGAGAGACTTAAAACACCTAGGAAAAAGTTCTAAGAATGTGAGGTAAGGTGTTGAGGCTAGATTATAAATACGCAGTTAGAGAAAGAGATGAGTTGTTTTAAGAAAATGTTAGGGTAGTTTGTCTTTTAAATATAGGGTAAACCAGCTACAGTATTATCTCTCATGCTTTAGTTTGTACAAGTGAGTTAATTTGTTTTACTTTAGGCAGCGTTATTTCTAACGTAGGCCTATACCAAATTTGTGACAAAAGTACAAACTTTCAAGGTGGTGTAAATGTAAAAGTATTTTATTATATTTATCTTAGATAAACCGGATGCTTCAACAGGTGATTTAAAATAACAACGCAATAATATATAACTCGTTAAAATACAATGATAGCTATTAACAGATTTTGTTTTTATTACAACACAATAAAACATAGTATTATACGCCATACAAAATAAAATAAGACAGTGGTATGTATAATCAAACGTTTTCGAATGAAACCAGGCTTACAATTGTGACGTCACAACCATTTTTATGTTTTTATGAGCAGATCCAACAAATCACGAGTGGCCCCTGTAAGTTTGTCTATTAATAAATGCCAACATTATTCAGCCGTGATTACATCCAACGTTCAGAGTTACTACTACACATACACCACGTCACTACTATACATAAACCACATCACTATATACATACACCAGATAATCACTATACATACACCACATCACTACATACATACACCACATCACTACATACATACACCAGGTAATCACTATACATACACCACATCACTATATACATACACCAGGTAATCACAAAACATACACCACGTCACTATATACATACACCAGGTAATCACTACTACACATACACCAAATCACTATATACATACAACAGGTAATCACTACTATACATACACCACATCACTATATACATACACCAGGTAATCACTACTACACAAACACCACATCACTATATACATACAACAGGTAATCACTACTATACATACACCACATCACTATGTACATACACCAGGTAATCACTACTACACATACACCACGTCACTATATACATACAACAGGTAATCACTACTACACAAACACCACATCACTATATACATACAACAGGTAATCACTACTATACATACACCACATCACTATATACATACAACAGGTAATCACTACTACACATACACCACACCACTATATACATACAACAGGTAATCACTACTACACATACACCACGTCACTATATACATACAACAGGTAATCACTACTACATATACACCACGTCACTATATACATACAACAGGTAATCACTACTACACATACACCACATCACTATATACATACAACAGGTAATCACTAGTATACATACACCACATCACCATATACATACACCAGGTAGTCACTACTATACATACACCACATCACTATATACATACAACAGGTAATCACTATACATACAACAGGTAATCACCACTATACATACACCACGTCACTATATACATACAACAGGTAATCACTACTATACATACGCCACATCACTATATACATACACCAGGTAATCACTACTACACATACACCACATCACTATATACATACAACAGGTAATCACTACTATACATACACCACATCACTATATACATACAACAGGTAATCACTACTACACATACACCACATCACTATATACATACAACAGGTAATCACTAGTATACATACACCACATCACACCATACATACATACAATTCAGGTAATCACTACTACACATACACCACATCACTATATACATACAACAGGTAATCACTACTACACATACACCACATCACTATATACATACAACAGGTAATCACTACTACACATACACCACATCACTATATACATACACCACGTAATCACTATACATACACCACATCACTATATACATACATCAGGTAATCACTACTACACATACACCACATCACTATATACATACATCAGGTAATCACTACTACACATACACCACATCACTATATACATACACCACGTAATCACTATACATACACCACATCACTATATACATACACCAGGTAATCACCACTATACATACAACACATCACTATATACATACACCAGGTAATCACTACTATACATACACCAGGTAATCACTACTATACATACACCACATCACTATATACATACACCAGGTAATCAATATACATACACCACGTAATCACTACCACACATACACCACGTCACTATATACATACACCAGGTAATCACTACTACACATACACCACGTCACTATATACATACAACAGGTAATCACTACTATACATGCACCACATCACTATATACATACAACAGGTAATCACTATACATACACCACATCACTATATACATACAACAGGTAATCACCACTATACATACAATCACGTCACTATATATACATACAACAGGTAATCACTACTATACATACGCCACATCACTATATACATACAACAGGTAATCACTACTACACATACACCACATCACTATATACATACAACAGGTAATCACTACTATACATACACCACATCACTATATACATACAACAGGTAATCACTACTACACATACACCACATCACTATATACATACAACAGGTAATCACTAGTATACATACACCACATCACCATATACATACAACCAGGTAATCACTACTACACATACACCCACATCACTATATACATACAACAGGTAATCACTACTACACATACACCACATCACTACTACACATACACCACATCACTATATACATACACCACATCACTATATACATACACCAGGTAATCACCACTATACATACAACACATCACTATATACATACAACCAGGTAATCACCTCACTATACATACAATCAGGTAATCACTACTATACATACAATTCACATCACTATATACATACACCAGGTAATCAATATACATACACCACATCACTATATACATACACCACGTAATCACTACCACACATACACCACGTCACTATATACATACACCAGGTAATCACTACTACACATACACCACGTCACTATATACATACAACAGGTAATCACTACTATACATGCACCACATCACTATATACATACAACAGGTAATCACTATACATACACCACATCACTATATACATACAACAGGTAATCACCACTATACATACACCACGTCACTATATACATACAACAGGTAATCACTACTATACATACGCCACATCACTATATACATACACCAGGTAATCACTACTACACATACACCACATCACTATATACATACAACAGGTAATCACTACTATACATACACCACATCACTATATACATACAACAGGTAATCACTACTACACATACACCACATCACTATATACATACAACAGGTAATCACTAGTATACATACACCACATCACCATATACATACACCAGGTAATCACTTCTACACATACACCACATCACTATATACATACAACAGGTAATCACTACTACACATACACCACATCACTATATACATACACCACGTAATCACTATATACATACATCAGGTAATCACTACTACACATACACCACATCACTATATACATACACCACGTAATCACTATATACATACAACAGGTAATCACTACTACACATACACCACATCACTATATACATACAACAGGTAATCACTACTATACATACACCACATCACTATATACATACAACAGGTAATCACTACTACACATACACCACATCACTATATACACACAACAGGTAATCACTAGTATACATACACCACATCACTATATACATACAACAGGTAATCACTACTACACATACACCACATCACTATATACATACAACAGGTAATCACTACTACACATACACCACGTCACTATATACATACAACAGGTAAACACTACTACACATACACCACATCACTATATACATACAACAGGTAATCACTACTACACATACACCACATCACTATATACATACAACAGGTAATCACTACTATACATACACCACATCACTATATATACATACAACAGGTAATCACTACTACACATACACCACATCACTATATACATACAACAGGTAATCACTACTATACATACACCACATCACTATATACATACAACAGGTAATCACTACTACACATACACCACCACATCACTATATACATACAACAGGTAATCACCACTACACATACACCACGTCACTATATACATACACCAGGTAATCACTACTACACATACACCACGTCACTATATACATACAACAGGTAATCACTACTATACATGCACCACATCACTATATACATACAACAGGTAATCACTATACATACACCACATCACTATATACATACAACAGGTAATCACCACTATACATACACCACGTCACTATATACATACAACAGGTAATCACTACTATACATACACCACATCACTATATACATACAACAGGTAATCACTACTACACATACACCACATCACTATATACATACAACAGGTAATCACTACTATACATACACACCACATCACTATATACATACAACAGGTAATCACTACTACACATACACCACATCACTATATACATACAACAGGTAATCACTACCATACATACATACACCACATCACCATATATACATACAACAGGTAATCACTACTACACATACACCACATCACTATATACATACAACAGGTAATCTACTACTACACATACAACTACACCATCACTACTACTACACATACACCACATCACTTATATACATACACCACATCACTATATACATACATACTATCACGTAATCACTATATACATACACATCAGGTAATCACTACTACACATACACCACATCACATATATACATACACCACGTAATCACTATATATACATACATCAGGTAATCACTACTACACATACACACATCACTATATACATACAACAGGTAATCACTACTATACATACATACACACATCACTATATACATACAACAGGTAATCACTACTATACATACAATCACATCACTATATACATACAACAGGTAATCACTACTACACATACACCACATCACTATATATACATACAACAGGTAATCACTACTACACATACACCACATCACTATATACATACAACAGGTAATCACTACTATACATATACCACATCACTATATATACATACAACAGGTAATCACTATTACACATACACCACATCACCATATACATACACCAGGTAATCACTACTACACATACACCACATCACTATATACATACAACAGGTAATCACCACTATACATACACCACATCACTATATACATACAACAGGTAATCACTACTATACATACACCACATCACTATATACATACAACAGGTAATCACTACTACACATACACCACATCACTATATACATACAACAGGTAATCACTACTACACATACACCACATCACTATATACATACAACAGGTAATCACTAGTATACATACACCACATCACTATATACATACAACAGGTAATCACTACTACACATACACCACATCACTATATACATACAACAGGTAATCACTACTTATACTACATACACCACATCACTATATACATACACCAGGTAATCACTACTACACATACACCACATCACTATATACATACAACAGGTAATCACTACTACACATACACCACGTCACTATATACATACAACAGGTAAACACTACTACACATACACCACATCACTATATACATACAACAGGTAATCACTACTACACATACACCACATCACTATATACATACAACAGGTAATCACTACTATACATACACCACATCACTATATACATACAACAGGTAATCACTACTACACATACACCATTCATCATCACTATATACATACAACAGGTAATCACTTAGTATACATACACCACACCACTATATACATACAACAGGTAATCACTACTACACATACACCACATCACTATATACATACAACAGGTAATCACTACTACACATACACCACGTCACTATATACATACACCAGGTAATCACTACTACACATACACCACGTCACTATATACATACAACAGGTAATCACTACTATACATGCACCACATCACTATATACATACAACAGGTAATCACTATACATACACCACATCACTATATACATACAACAGGTAATCACTACTATACATACACCACGTCACTATATACATACAACAGGTAATCACTACTATACATACACTACATCACTATATACATACACCAGGTAATCACTACTACATACACCACATCACTATATACATACAACAGGTAATCACTACTATACATACACCACATCACTATATACATACAACAGGTAATCACTACTACACATACACCACATCACTATATACATACAACAGGTAATCACTAGTATACATACACCACATCACCATATACATACACCAGGTAATCACTACTACACATACACCACATCACTATATACATACAACAGGTAATCACTACTACACATACACCACATCACTACTACACATACACCACATCACTATATACATACACCACATCACTATATACATACACGACGTAATCACTATATACATACATCAGGTAATCACTACTACACATACACCACATCACTATATACATACACCACGTAATCACTATATACATACACCAGGTAGGTATCACACAATACTACACATACACCACATCACTATATACATACAACAGGTAATCACTACTATACATACACCACATCACTATATACATACAATCAGGTAATCACTACTATACATACAATACACATCACTATATATACAACATATAGGTAATCACTACTACACATACACCACATCACTATATACATACAACAGGTAATCACTACTACACATACACCACATCACTATATACATACAACAGGTAATCACTACTACACATACACCACATCACTATATACATACAACAGGTAATCACTACTATACATACACCACATCACTATATACATACAACAGGTAATCACTACTACACATACACCACATCACTATATACATACAACAGGTAATCACTACTACACATACACCACATCACTATATACATACAAACAGGTAATCACTACTATACATACTATTACCACTACATCACTATATACATACAACAGGTAATCACTACTACACATACACCACATCACTATATACATACAACAGGTAATCACTACTACAATATACACCACATCACTATATACATACAACAGGTAATCACTAGTATACATACACCACATCACTATATACATACAACAGGTAATCACTACTACACATACACCACATCACTATATACATACAACAGGTAATCACTACTATACATACACCACATCACTATATACATACAACAGGTAATCACTACTACACATACACCACATCACTATATACATACAACAGGTAATCACTACTACACATACAATTACACATCACTATATACATACAACAGGTAATCACTACTACACATACAATTCACATCACTATATACATACAACAGGTAATCACTACTACACATACACCACACATCACTATATACATACAACAGGTAATCACTACTATACATACAAATTCACATCACTATATACATACAACAGGTAATCACTACTACACATACACCACATCACTATATACATACAACAGGTAATCACTACTATATACATACACCACATCACTATATACATACACACAGGTAATCACTACTACACATACACCACATCACTATATACATACAACAGGTAATCACTACTACACATACAACCACATCACTATATACATACACCAGGTAATCACTACATACAATTCACCACATCACTATATATACATACATCAGGTAATCACTACTACACATACACCACATCACTATATACATAGAACAGGTAATCACTACTATACATACAACTCACATCACTATATACATACAACAGGTAATCACTACTATACATACACCACATCACTATATACATACAACAGGTAATCACTACTACACATACATACACCACATCACTATATACATACAACAGGTAATCACCACTACACATACAACCACATCACTATATACATACAACAGGTAATCACTACTATACATACACCACATCACTATATACATACAACAGGTAATCACTATTACACATACACCACATCACCATATACATACAACAGGTAATCACTACTACACATACACCACATCACTATATACATACAACAGGTAATCACCACTATACATACACCACATCACTATATACATACAACAGGTAATCACTACTATACATACACCACATCACTATATACATACAACAGGTAATCACTATACATACACCACATCACTATATACATACAACAGGTAATCACTACTATACATACGCCACATCACTATATACATACACCAGGTAATCACTACTACACATACACCACATCACTATATACATACAACAGGTAATCACTACTATACATACACCACATTACTATATACATACAACAGGTAATCACTAGTATACATACACCACATCACCATATACATACACCAGGTAATCACTACTACACATACACCACATCACTATATACATACAACAGGTAATCACTACTACACATACACCACATCACTATATACATACAACAGGTAATCACTACTACACATACACCACATCACTACTACACATACACCACATCACTATATACATACACCACATCACTATATACATACACCACGTAATCACTATATACATACATCAGGTAATCACTACTACACATACACCACATCACTATATACATACACCACGTAATCACTATATACATACATCAGGTAATCACTACTACACATACACCACATCACTATATACATACAACAGGTAATCACTACTATACATACAATTGGCACATCACTATATACATACAACAGGTAATCACTACTACACATACACCACATCACTATATACATACAACAGGTAATCACTACTATACATACACCACATCACTATATACATACAACAGGTAATCACTACTACACATACACCACATCACTATATACATACAACAGGTAATCACTACTACACATACAACCACATCACTATATATACATACAACAGGTAATCACTACTATACATACACCACATCACTATATACATACAACAGGTAATCACTACTATACATACACCACATCACTATATACATACAACAGGTAATCACTACTACACATACACCACATCACTATATACATACAACAGGTAATCACTACTACACATACACCACATCACTATATACATACAACAGGTAATCACCACTATACATACACCACATCACTATATACATACAACAGGTAATCACTACTACACATACACACCACATCACTATATACATACAACAGGTAATCACTACTATACATACACCACATCACTATATACATACAACAGGTAATCACTACTACACATACCATCATTACATCACTATATACATACAACAGGTAATCACTACTACACATACACCACGTCACTATATACATACAACAGGTAAACACTACTACACATACACCACATCACTATATACATACAACAGGTAATCACTACTACACATACACCACATCACTATATACATACAACAGGTAATCACTACTATACATACACCACATCACTATATACATACAACAGGTAATCACTACTACACATACACCACATCACTATATACATACAACAGGTAATCACTACTATACATACACCCACATCACATATATACATACAACAGGTAATCACTACTACACATACACCACATCACTATATACATACAACAGGTAATCACTACTACACATACACCACATCACTATATACATACACCACGTAATCACTATACATACACCACATCACTATATACATACATCAGGTAATCACTACTACACATACACCACATCACTATATACATACACCACGTAATCACTATATACATACATCAGGTAATCACTACTACACATACACCACATCACTATATACATACAACAGGTAATCACTACTATACATACACCACATCACTATATACATACAACAGGTAATCACTACTATACATACACCACATCACTCATATACATACAACAGGTAATCACTACTACTACATACACCACATCACTATATACATACAACAGGTAATCACTACTATACATACACCACATCACTATATACATACAACAGGTAATCACTATTACACATACACCACATCACCATATACACTACACCCAGGTAATCACTACTACACATACAACCACATCACTATATACATACAACAGGTAATCACTCACTATACATACAATCTCACATCACTATATACATACAACAGGTAATCACTACTATACATACACCACATCACTATATACATACAACAGGTAATCACTACTACACATACACCACATCACTATATACATACAACAGGTAATCACTACTACACATACACCACATCACTATATACATACAACAGGTAATCACTACTATACATACACCACATCACTATATACATACAAGAGGTAATCACTATTACACATACACCACATCACCATATACATACACCAGGTAATCACTACTACACATACACCACATCACTATATACATACAACAGGTAATCACCACTATACATACAGCACGTCACTATGTACATACACCAGGTAATCACTACTACACAAACACCACATCACTATATACATACAACAGGTAATCACTAGTATACATACACCACATCACTATATACATACAACAGGTAATCACTACTACACATACACCACATCACTATATACATACAACAGGTAATCACTACTACACATACACCACATCACTATATACATACAACAGGTAATCACTACTACACATACACCACATCACTATATACATACAACAGGTAATCACTACTACACATACACCACATCACTATATACATACAACAGGTAATCACTACTACACATACACCACACATCACTATATACATACAACAGGTAATCACTACTACACATACACCACATCACTATATACATACAACAGGTAATCACTACTATACATACACCACATCACTATATACATACAACAGGTAATCACTACTACACATACACCACATCACTATATACTTACACCAGGTAATCACTACTACATATACAACACGTCACTGTATACATCAGGGCATGATGTCTCTCAAGACGGCTGGTAGGGGTATTAAAACTTTAATTGAAATAAAGTCGAGAAGAACATTTTAACCTTCTTAGGTTATTTTTATGTAACTTCTTATCTATATAAATATAATAGTACTGTCTGTTGTACGTCCATGTAACTAGTTATCTATATAAATATAATAGTACTGTCTGTTGTACATCCATGTAAGTACTTATCTATATAAATATAATAGTACTGTCTGTTGTACGTCCATGTAAGTACTTATCTGTATACGTATAATAGTACTGTCTGTTGTACGTCCATGTAACTACTTATCTATATAAATATAACAGTAGTCTGTTGTATGTCCATGTAACTACTGTAACACATGTTGTATGCCATGTAACTGCTGAATCACATGTATTTCAATGTAACTACTGTATCACATACTGTATGTCCATGTAAGTACTGTTTCACATGTTGTATTTCATTGTAACTACTGAATTACATGCTGTGTGCCCATGTTACTACTGAATCACATGCTGTATGCCCATGTTACTACTGAATAACATGTTGTATACCATATAACTACTGTATCACATGTTGTATTTCCATATAGTTACTGATCACATGTTGTATTTCCATATAACTACTGTATCACATGTTGTATTTCAATATAACTACTGTATCACATGTTGTATTTCCATATAACTTCTGTATCACATGTTTTATACCATATAACTACTGTATCACATGTTGTATACCATATAACTACTGTATCACATGTTATATACCACATAACTACTGTATCACATGTTGTATTTCCATATAACTACTGTATCACATGTTGTATTTCCATGTAACTACTGCATCACATGTTGTATTTCCATATAACTACTGTGTCACATGTTCTACATCATGTAACTACTGTATCACATTTTCTAACTACTGAATCACGTTATTATATTTTATGCTTTGAGCATTAACTTCATCTTTACAAAAACTCTGACAAAAGTTTCCCTTCCTTAAAATGTTAGAGGAAATTCATAGCCATTGGTAGCCATTCTGGTATTCCAGCTTCAACATGAGTTGAGTAACCTCTGTAGTACTGCTGATCTGAACATCAACATGAGTTGACTAGTCTCTCTATTACTACTGATCCCAGCTTCAACATGAGTTGAGTAACTTCTCTATTACTGCTGATTCAAGCTTCAACATGAGTTGAGTAACCTCTCTATTACTGCTGGTCCTAGCTTCAACATGAGTTGAGTAACCTCTCTATTACTGCTGGTCCTAGCTTCAACATGAGTTGAGTAACCTCTCTATTACTGCTGATTCAAGCTTCAACATGAGTTGAGTAACCTCTCTATTACTGCTGGTCCTAGCTTCAACATGAGTTGAGTAACCTCTCTATTACTGCTGATTCAAGCTTCAACATGAGTTGAGTAACCTCTCTATTACTGCTGGTCCTAGCTTCAACATGAGTTGAGTAACCTCTCTATTACTGCTGATCCTAGCTTCAACATGAGTTGACTAGTCTCTCTATTACTACTGATCCAAACTTCAACATGAGTTGAGTAACCTCTGTAGTACTACTGATCTGAACTTCAACATGAGTTGAGTAACCTCTGTAGTACTGCTGATCTGAACTTCAACATGAGTTGAGTAACCTCTGTAGTACTGCTGGTCCTAGCTTCAACATGAGTTGAGTAACCTCTGTAGTACTGCTTATCCCAGCTTCAAGATATTCAGGTCACGTGAAGTCAGAGGCATGTTGATTTTCGAATTCTTACTAGTCTTGGAGAGGTCCAAATCAAGAGTCATATGTCTCTTAAGTTCAGATATCACCCGAAGTGTGGGAGAGGTATGAAGAGCAGGTTCGCCACTGTATCTACTGTCGGCAACATTTATGGTTTAGTTAGTGAGCTTCTAAACTTGACGTATATGTAAATAGTCTTAACAGAAAATATCCAGCCACAAAGACACCAACTATGTATTATAATAGCAATGACGTGTCATTGCATCTATAAACAACGTGACCACAATGCTAGAGAGCCAGTTGGAAACTTCTCTATTAGATGAAAATGGGAAACTTTGATACAAAGTAACTTCAGAACCTAGCCACACACATCTCATGTTTTCTATGTAAACCTATTAACTTCTACATTAAAATATACTTCGTATATATTCATAAATATTCACCTACACATCTTTACAAAATAAATCCATTCGTGAGTACTTAGCTACACATCTTTTGTCATAACTTTAAAAACACATATTTACCTTTGTGGTGTTATACACTTATTGTTATAACTTTAAAATCAACACATTAACCTCTGAAGTGTTGAATACTTGTTTTCATAACTTTAAAAACACACATTAACCTGTGAGGTGTTGTATAGTTGTTGTTGTAACTTTAAAAACACACATTAACCTGTGAGGTGTTGTATAGTTGTTGTTGTAACTTTAAAAACACACATTAATCTGTGAGGTGTTGTATAGTCATTGTCATAACTTTAAAAACACACATTAATCTGTGAGGCATTGTATAGTTGTTGTCATAACTTTAAAAACACTCAATTAACATGTGAGGTGTTGTATAGTTGTTATCCTTACTTTAAAAACACACATTAATCTGTGAGGTGTTGTATAATTGTTCCCATGACTTTAAAAACACACATTAACCTGGGAGGTGTTGTCCAGTTGTTGCCATAATTTTAAAAACACACATTAATCTGTGAGGTGTTGTATAGTCATTGTCATAACTTTAAAAACACACATTAATCTGTGAGGCATTGTATAGTTGTTGTCATAACTTTAAAAACACTCAATTAACCTGTGAGGTGTTGTATAGTTGTTATCATAACTTTAAAAACACACATTAACCTGCGAGGTGTTGTACAGTTGTTGCCATAACTTTAAAAACACACATTAATCTGTGAGGTGTTGTACAGTTGTTGTCATAACTTTAAAAACACACATTAATCTGGAGGTGTTGTATAGTTGTTGTTGTAACTTTAAAAACACTCAATAAACTTGTGAGGTGTTGTATACTTGTTATCATAACTTTAAAAACACACATTAACCTGTGAGGTGTTGTATAGTTGTTGTTGTAACTTTAAAAACACTCAATAAACTTGTGAGGTGTTGTATAGTTGTTGTCATAACTTTAAAAACACACATTCATCTGTGAGGTGTTGTAAAGTTGTTGTCATAACTTTAAAAACACACATTAATCTGTGAGGTGTTGTAAAGTTGTTGTAATAACTTTAAAAACACACATTAATCTGTGAGGTGTTGTGTAGTTGTTGTTGTAACTTTAAAAACACTCAATAAACTTGTGAGGTGTTGTATAGTTGTTATCATAACTTTAAAAACACACATTAACCTGTGAGGTGTTGTATAGTTGTTGTAACTTTAAAAACACTCAATAAACTTGTGAGGTGTTGTATAGTTGTTGTCATAACTTTAAAAACACACATTAATCTGTGAGGTGTTGTAAAGTTGTTGTCATAACTTTAAAAACACACATTAATCTGTGAGGTGTTGTAAAGTTGTTGTCATAACTTTAAAAACACACATTAATCTGTGAGGTGTTGTGTAGCTGTTGCCATAACTTTAAAAACACAAATTAATCTGTGAGGTATTGTATATTTTTTGTAATAAACCCAGTAATGTTTTATCAACTTTAAGAACTGTTTCTTTATTTATTCGTGAATTTCGGTGAAGAAAAGATGGCATGGAGGCCTAATACCTTCTTTTTCTTCGTTTCTTTCGCTGTAGCAAAGTAGTACAACAGCTAATCAACCATTCAGACTGGTATAGCTGAAGCCACAGCTAACCAACCATTCAACTAGCTTAGCTGAAATCAAAAACTAATCAACGCTATTTGGAAGATCAAAGTAAATAAGTGAATTAAGCCTCACGTATTGACATTTTCCCTTAACCACAAATATGTTTAAAGTCAATAATGTTTAACCACAGGTGGCTGGCTCAGTAAACACAGATATCTTCTTCATCGTGTCAGTTTTGATGCCTCAACTTCTGCACCCCATACACTGATGTATAGTACCCCTATCAGTACAAGTACTATTATGACTTTAGTACCCCTATCAGAACAAGTCTATTTATGTTGAACGTTCATCTTTCTTCTGACAAACATTATAAAAACTCAGTCGTTACATAAATATTACTATTAATAGTGGTGTAAAGTTCTTATGACCTATGAGGTGATATTTGCAATACTGTTTTGATAAACAACCTACCCCTATGTACCAGGGTTGTACGAGACATCAGACAATACTTTCTTATACATACAATATATATCTGTATGATAATTCTGTATTACTGTCATATTTAAAACGTGACAGTAAATGATCACTGGTTTGTAATAAAACTATTTTATCTTCACGTGTAAATATATTTACAAACACACATTTTTACATAATATTTTAAAGTCATAATTCGAATTTTAATTAACTATATTAGAATATTATTAGGTGATCCAAACGGTTTTTAACTTGTTTGTTACTATCAAAGACTTTTACTTATGTTCACCAGACAGCTCCATCTGTAGAAACTAAAACAAAATACACGTCGTCCAATTACGTTATTGTATAATACTTCTAGAATTTGTTCACTTAATCAGCTGGCTACCTTGGTAGAAGGCCCGGCATGGCCAGGTGGTTAGGGCACTCGATTCGTTATCCGATGGTCGTGGGTTCAAATCCCCGTCGTACCAAACATGCTCGCCCTTTCAGCCGTGAGGGCGTTATAATGTTCGGTCAATCCCACTATTCGTTGGCAAAATAGTAGCCCAAGAGTTGGCGGTGGGTGGTGATGACTAGCTGTCTTCTCTCTAGTCTTACACTGCAAAATTACGGGCAGCTAGCGCAGATAGCCCTCGAGTAGCTTTGCGCGAAATTCAAACCAAACAAACCTTAGTAGAAAGTTCAAACACTCTCAAATAAACAACTCTGATATTGTAAGGCCTACTTTTGAAGTGATAGAAGGGAGTTAGTTAACATCATCAATTCTAAAGCTTCTCTTTACCAACGAATAGTTAGATCTTCACATTATAAATCTATCACGGTTAAAACGATCAGTATGTTCGCCGACAGATTATGATCCGGGGCCCTTCTAGGTTCATTGATTACATTACAAAACTATGTTAAGAAGAAATATATTAAGAAACACAAATTTTCTGGAACTTATTGTATTCGTAATATCGTATCCTCATATTCACAATTCTAATATATAAAGTTTTATTATGCAGGTTTCAACGAACTTATTATTACACATTTCCCGTAGCAACCACACGTCATCTGTATATTTAAGATTCTATTATTTTAATGTAATTATTTTTTATATAAAATTAAGTCTTTTATTGTTTACTGAGTTCTCCAGATAAAACTGAGAATTTTCATGCCACCAGTTTTCTAAATATATCTGCTAAAAAGTTATGACAATAAATAAAAATAACTATATTAGATCTCCCATCCGTGAACACAGTGAGCCAGTCTACTTTAGACAACAAGTGCACCCCCACACACATACGTTCTCGTCCATCAAACGCAATAGTAACAACTCAGGAATTTGTGGCTGTAAAAACAACAACGCTCTCGAATATCCTACAAGTCTTATATTTCCGGTGACGTACTTCCTCCTACGCATGTATACAGAGGTAGCGACAAACGTTTAAATCATGAAGTTCATTCCAGTTGTTACTACTGTTCTTAATTGACTGAAAGAGATGACGCTTCAATACCATCTTCATTTGATAAACTTCAGTACGAATACAAAATCTGTGAAATAATAATTTATCTGTTTCATGTACTAACTGATCACCTCAAAGGTTTACTACTAAATTATTATACAGGTTTTAACTGTTCAAATTAGTAAATATTTAGCTCCATTACACAACATGGGTTTCATGTAAGTTTGATTAAAGAACATGTTTTACGTAATGAACAAGTGTAATAAAACAACACGGGTTTCACGAAATGAACAAGTGTAATAAAACACGGGTTTCACGTAATGAACAAGTCTAATAAAACAACACGGGTTTCACGTTATGAACAAGTCTAATAAAACACGGGTTTCACGTAATGAACAAGTCTAATAAAACAACACGGGTTTCACGTAATGAACAAGTGTAATAAAACACGGGTTTCACGTAATGAACAAGTCTAATAAAACAACACGGGTTTCACGTAATAAACAAGTGTAATAAAACAACACGGGTTTCACGTAATGAACAAGTCTGATGAAATGTAGGCCTCCCAGTGCATTTTGTAAAAAAAGAAACAAAGAGACTATAATAATAAAAATTAAGTTTTCCTACATCCAGAATGATTGTTGTTTTCTAAATGGATTTAGCACATAATTTCTCAGACAACCAAACAATTTCTTAATCTTAAAACACAGTAATATTAGGATTAAAATAAGTTTTACTGTTGTTTTTTTTTCAAACAATACCTACCAAGTTATCAGGTTTTTGTTATAGGATTTGTTTACAGTTATTGTGAATAAATCTTTATCGTTTTTATTCTACTGTTACTATAATTAGCTTAGGATTTCTATTTAGGACTAGCCTAAACGTAAGAATGTGTCCGAACCTCATGATATATTATTGGTATTAAGAATGAAAATAACATCAAAAGATACGATATTTAAATACATTGTAATATTTATATGAACGTAAAAAGAGTGTATTTAGTCAGCTGTACTGATTAATGTTCAGCTTCGTTGTAAGTGCATAACCTATCGGAAGTTTTTATTTCTTATCACTGTTCTGTATCTTACATACTTTTATGAAAACATAAAGTGTATACAGGAGTTCCTATTGAATAAAACGAAATACTGTTTTTATAAAAATATTCTGACAGGTTCATTGGAAGACAACTGTTGTCAGGTTTAATAATTGTTTGGTATAACACATAAACTTCGGACTGTCAGACACTTTAATAGGGTCCTAACGGGACAATGAAAACTTCAAATAACATAAAGGTTGTAAGAATTGTTTGAAACCAACCAATATCAAATATACTCAATCGATTACACCAGTTTTTCCTGCCATCTATTGATAGCTTTTATTATTACCGCTGTAAGGTTTATCAATTCACAGAACCAATGAAACGTAATTACAAAATTATTCTACCAAAAGTCGCCCTTCAATACTGATTGTTTAAAATGAACTCGATATCGTTTATTAGCACACACTAACCATCACCATTTTACACTGAAGTTGTGGGATTATGGGATATCCCATATATCTTTGTTAACAAGTTTAGTGAAATTTTCCCGACACCTTAATATCAAATGTTCATAATGCCAATTAGCCCAAATATAGCCCTTCACCGCTAAAGTCTTAACAAATATTGTGCTCAAAACCTTTGACCTATCGTGGCAATCAAATCCTTGTTAATGGATATGTTTACATAAATAGGGTAAGCTCCAGGTACAGATAAATATATGAAACGTTTCCGTTTGCTCCATATCTCACTGATTCTCGACTAACCCAACAGATGGCGACGCAGTTGTAGAAAGAATTGTTTCCGTTTCATTTGAAGTTTTCATACGTTTCTGGAAATAAAAAGAGTCAAAGTCAAACCAATGATATTTGAAAGTATAACCGTTAAATTTTTCTCTAGAGTTAGATGTCTCTATAGAAAATAAGTCGGCTTAAAAAATCGTTCAATTTTGTTTTATTTCTTGATATTATTAAATTAAATAGTATATTCTTTCAGATATAAAACACTCGGATTTTAGTGACTTGTGAACAGAACCTTATCAAACACCTTATCACTGCTGTATACTCAAATTACTTGTTCTTTCAACACAAAAATGAAACTAGTAGAAAGATAAAGTGTAACGAAATGTTGGTCAAATAAAGTACTTTTTTTACAGAGTTGCTAAATAGTTGCTACATTACAGTACAGTATTTACAGTGTCAACATACTTTACTGGATTCATTAGGTACAGTATGTACAGTGTCAACATACTTTACTGGATTCATTAGGTACAGTATTTACAGTGTCAACATACTTTACTGGATTGGTTAGGTACAGTATGTACACTGTCAACATACTTTACTGGATTGGTTAGGTACAGTATGTACAGTGTCAACATACTTTACTGGATTCATTAAGTACAGTATTTACAGTGTCAACATACTTTACTGGATTCATTAGGTACAGTATGTACAGTGTCAACATACTTTACTGGATTCATTAGGTACAGTATTTACAGTGTCAACATACTTTACTGGATTCATTAGGTACAGTATGTACAGTGTCAATATACTTTACTGGATTCATTAGGTACAGTATTTACAGTGTCAATAAACTTTACTGGATTTGTTAGGTACAGTATGTACAATGTCAACATACTTTACTGGATTGGTTAGGTACAGTATGTACACTGTCAACATACTTTACTGGATTGGTTAGGTACAGTATGTACAGTGTCAACATACTTTACTGGATTCATTAAGTACAGTATTTACAGTGTCAACATACTTTACTGGATTCATTAGGTACAGTATGTACAGTGTCAACATACTTTACTGGATTCATTAGGTACAGTATTTACAGTGTCAACATACTTTACTGGATTCATTAGGTACAGTATGTACAGTGTCAACATACTTTACTGGATTCATTAGGTACAGTATGTACACTGTCAACATACATTACTGGATTCATTAGGTACAGTATTTACAGTGTCAATAAACTTTACTGGATTTGTTAGGTACAGTATGTACAATGTCAACATACTTTACTGGATTCATTAAGTACAGTATGTACAATGTCAACATACTTTACTGGATTGGTTAGGTACAGTATGTACACTGTCAACATACTTTACTGGATTGGTTAGGTACAGTATGTACACTGTCAACATACTTTACTGGATTGGTTAGGTACAGTATGTACACTGTCAACATACTTTTCTGGATTGGTTAGGTACAGTATGTACACTGTCAACATACTTTACTGGATTGGTTAGGTACAGTATGTACACTGTCAACATACTTTACTGGATTGGTTAGGTACAGTATGTACAGTGTCAACATACTTTACTGGATTCATTAGGTACAGTATGTACAGTGTCAACATACTTTACTGGATTCATTAAGTACAGTATGTACACTGTCAACATACTTTACTGGATTCATTAGGTACAGTATGTACACTGTCAACATACTTTACTGGATTCATTAAGTACAGTATGTACACTGTCAACATACTTTACTGGATTGGTTAGGTACAGTATGTACACTGTCAACATACTTTACTGGATTGGTTAGGTACAGTATGTACACTGTCAACATACTTTACTGGATTCATTAGGTACAGTATGTACAGTGTCAACATACTTTACTGGATTCATTAAGTACAGTATGTACACTGTCAACATACTTTACTGGATTCATTAGGTACAGTTTGTACAGTGTCAACATACTTTACTGGATTCATTAGGTACAGTATGTACACTGTCAACATACTTTACTGGATTCATTAAGTACAGTATGTACACTGTCAACATACTTTACTGGATTCATTAGGTACAGTATTTACAGTGCCAACATACTTTACTGGTTTCATTTGGTACAGTATGTACACTGTCAACATACTTTACTGGATTCATTAGGTACAGTACTTAAAGTGTCAACAAACTGGTTACTTCCACAAATGAATGCGGATGTTTTTAACATTGTACTGGTTATCTAACAGTCCACATGCGCTGGCCTCAGTAATTAATCAGCCATCTTAAAGTTACCAATCTTTACGTCTGATTATCCCAAAGGCTCTTCCACGACATTGCTTACTAAAATCCGGCTTTTCAGCGCATGCGTATTCTGTTTCGTCCACATCGTTATAACAGTCGAAAGGTAATTTTTGGGAAGTTTCTTTCCTCCATATTCACACAGTTTCTCTATCGGTTTGGCCTTTACGTACATCTTTTCCATACCTGTCGGTTTATCTTGAGGACAGTAGAACACCTTGGGAGTCTTGCTGTCAAAACTATGCTCTTTAGCATCATATCTGCGCATGTTACTGCAAGTACCTGAAATAATAACATTATGTAGTTGATTGTCGGTTTCAGTACACTTTTGTATATTAATTTTAGTTTGTGAATTATAACCTCATCACACATAGATGACTTTTATTTTTATACAGT